>NC_056725.1:236926482-237116482 GCF_019279795.1 Protopterus annectens | reverse complement strand
GAGCTTTGTCAGTATCTCTTGAATGAATGGGGTATGAGATATAAACCCTTATTAGGTAACAAAGAATTCTGGATACATAATTTGAAAGGACTTTGGTCATTCAACATAATTCAGGTTCAGAGGACATCAAGAGAATTACTTGTAGGAAATGGAGGATATGAAGAATGGGCAGCAATATTGCTCATCTTTTGTGGGAGGAGTCACGTTTTGTTTTTTAAAACACCACGGAATTTAAAAGAAATGTTAGATAACAATCGTGAAAGATGCTGTGACAACAAAAAACAAGTAGAGGCACCAGGAAATGTGGTCAAATTAAATAGTGTCCCTTTATTGTTGAAGAAGAAACAATTACATTGGGGGAGACCTTAGTACCATTGTAAAATGACATGATGGGAATTGTCAGTCCACTGGTGTAGTCTACTTGGCTAAGTGTGCCTCTTGCCCAAGTTTTTATGTTGGGAAAACAGAGGATATTCAAAGAGACATACATGACATTGAACAACACACTCACAAGAGCAGCAAAACAGCAAAGTAAAATTAAATACAACATCATGACATGACATCTCTTTAAGGTGTATTAACAATTCATTAAACAAACATAGTGAAAATGTGGGTCCTCTGATAAATTTAAATTTTGCATTATTGAAAAAAAGTGTCCCAGGGACAGTGACTGGGAGACAAAATTGGAGTACATGGAACTCTCCTGGCAGCTTAACCTTCATGTCACAGTCCCCCAGGGCTTAATGAATCCATATCAATTGTCTCAGTTTTGAAGATGAGGGCAGCAAAGTTAAAACTATTAGATATGCTTTTACACAAATATTTAGATGACTTTTTTACAATGTAAAGTTAAGAGTGCACCAGGCTGCAAATGAATCTCACAGAGTATTCCACAAACTGTCCTTTATTGAAACCAATAAGCAGGAAAGAATATACAAACATGAACAATACATCTCAAAACCACTCAAGTGTAGTTGATGCAATTGATGACACTTGTATTGTCAGTCAAGTCTGAATGTAAGTGTCTTACTAAGTTATACAAAGATAAAAAGATAAAAAAGCTTGTAAGAACACATATAATAGGAACACATATATTTTAAGAACACATATATTTATATTTATCTATATATGTGTTCAATATATGTGTTTTTAATAACTTTTGGACTGTACTCAGACTTTTTTACAATAACAGTATTTACACATTTGCGTATTTTTATATTTATATTTATTTTTATATTTGGCAGTTCATAACTGTTTTTTAAGCTTATTAAATGATGGCATTTATAATGTTTATATGGTTTATAAGGGTTTTTAACAAAAATATGACAGATTAAAATATTAAGTTTTTTAAATGATGGAATACACGACTTTAAGATTTTGAAATGATACTGGACAAGTTAACAAGATTATTGGCCAGTTGATGTATTTAAATGAAGGTTTTGTCATTTCCGTCTTGTTCTGATGAAGTTTTGTATCCTAAAAGGCAAAAGCGCTTAATATTATTTTTAACATTAAAGCATTTAACAAAGTTTGCAGTGGATTTCTGTTTTTACATACTGAAAGAAACATAAATTGACAGGGAGTGAAACTGCATCTACATAATTAGAAAGGTCGTTCATGAACCAACTATTTCTCTAATACTTAATCCACTCAGATACTGACCGTTTGCATACTGCCATTTCACATACCTTAGAAAAGTCAGATAAAACACTATTTATATATTCACTTTTATTCTTGAAAGTAGATATTAAAAAAACAGAAAAATCAAACTAGTAGCAAAACTCTCTGATTTAGGATCACATCATAAAACTCCTTCTGAAAATCTGACACGAACATCTCAGAGGAGATAAGTTAACAACAGACTGAACCTACTAACAAACAACTAAAACTATACAACAAATTTAGAACATACATTCACACCCAAGTTATTTGATATGCACCAATTATAATATAAAATGCTTAAATATGAAGATGAAACTCTTGCCCAACTGCGCAAGTTCAAATAACTTTGATATGGTTTGATCTATAAAAGTACAGTGTTAACATCATGCTTGCTTGAATTCTGTGTGCTACCTTAGCTCTTCTACTAAGAATGCACTAGGCATTGATGGACTTTGTTTGGAAAGGTCCCTGTAGCAGAATAGCATAATATATAGGTTACTAACTAGGAAACATGAAGTGTTGGCACTGATTTTTTTTGTTTTTGTTTTCATAGCTATATATGTCCCTCACCCTCCCCTTGACGTCTGGTAGTATCCAGTTCTCATGCAAAGAACACTGGTATGTGCCCATATCAGATCTTCCCATTACTTTGTAGCCATTCCATAGATTCTAGTGCCCTCATGTTAGAATTTGCTGCCATAGGCATGGGATATAAGGAAAAAAATAGGTGGCAGAGGAAAGCATATCTGTAGAATTGAAAAGAAACATTCTTCGTTAAACGCTTTGTGAAGTTTTGGAATTTTCTGTCTGAGGGGGTGGTGGAACATTAGTCGTTTGTTTATGATTTGGTTATAACTTTGGTAAATAGGTAGCTGGAGCTGAATTTGGATGAACTAAGCTTCTTGTACAAGCCCACCTATTGTAGCCTAATGTCTTTTATTCATTTTTATTACCTTTTAAATTTTAGCTGATATGTCCTTGGAAATTACTCACAGTTAAGGGTAGTAAATATTTCTATGAAGTGAAACATGTTATTTTGTGTGCTCTGTCTTGATGTCCCTGTGGTATAACACAGCCATGCTCAATTTAAATAATTTGTTTTAAGCAAACTACACTGCAGCTAAATAACTGTATCCATTTAACCGAACACTTTCTTTTAATCTAGTGTTTTGAATGAACAGAACTACACTTCATACTGGGATACACCACAACTCGAAAACTGTGAAAACATCAAGGTAACTTCAGGTAAGTGACATAGTTGACGGATGTTGTACCTTGGAAGATAATTTAATTGTTAGCTGAGTATCATAGTTTATAATTTTACACACAGGTACACATTCTTCCAGGATGAATATGTTTAGTTGAAGAGAGAAGCACTCAGTAGCCATATTTATATGTAATATCTTATGATTCACTATTAATGTTCCTGCCACAACTTCTCACACTAGCAGCTGACTTAGTTTCAATCTTAATTCTTAAAAATTGATCCTAGGGAGGGAGGGAAAGATCATAACATGCTGCTGCATCACCTCCTTAACTTAGTTGTATCATGAGAGAAATTATATGGCCCTGACTAGCCTCCATGAGCTCCTGTATGCATAAGGTTTATGCAGCATCTGAAGGAAATTTACTTTTAGTACCAGAGGTATAACTTCCATTAACAGGATCCATACCATGTACTACTATTGTGGTAAAAAACTGATATGAGTGTAATGATGGAATATAAAAAGACGTATGCTAACATTCTAGAAGAGTGAAGGAGGACCTGACATTTCTTCACACTCTTAAGTTACACTATAAACAACAAAAATGATAAAGTGTGATGAAATAAATGTGGGATAACATAATGATTTCATTATGACAACTGTGAAAAGTAAGACATTCATTCAATGGATGCATAATTAGGATGGGATATTTCCTAAGTGTTGCTTGCAACCCCAGATTAGGAAGATGTCTCTAGTATTCTCACTTGTTTTGCTGAAACTATCCCTATGACACATGCAGCATGGTATCTACTGACTACTTTACTTCACTGTCAGTTAGTGCAGAGGATTAAGTTTCATTCCCTCAGCCTCTATTGCCTACTGTCTGACACTGAGCAAGTTGCTTAGCCAGACAGTGCTCTAGGTCAGTTGAGAAATTGGACTAGGCCTTTCAATGAAATCCTTAACCACTTGCTTAGCAGTTAGCTATGTGCCCTATTCAGTGTCTGATAATTATGTGTAGGATGATGACTCCTGTTGTAGTCAGTCATACTTTAAGAGTGATGTCAGCTGGTCAGAGCTGAGTGGATGGTGTTATCCTAAACAGTCACAATGGACATTCCTGATGCATGTAGGATTTCTAAATGATGCATTTGTGTAACCACAATAACTTCAGCAAAATGCAGTTAATTCAGAAATGCACTACATGTGCAGTATATATTTTTTCACATGTGGAGTCCTGGGGCCCTTCTGAGCTGACCATATTGAGGCACCATATGGAATACAGTCACCTGAGTAAGATTAGCTGACTTTCACAGACCTTGTGCATCAGCTATCGATCCATGTGGAGCTTCCGAAGCCTAGTCATGCACTCCCAAGAAGTTTATTGGCCCAAGTACTTTAAGGTTAATTTCACAGAGCCTCTTGTATTATACATATGAATAACACAGAGATGGGCAGACATTTATATGCTACCCTTTTTTCCATAAGGAGCAAATGTGGGGTGTTGTGATATGGGTAAGTCCTGACTTATGCACTAATCTGACCTTGTAGCTTTTGGTGAAGGGCAGTTTTATTAGCAAACAGCATCTCGGCTGTGATATGGCAGCAGGTGTTTAAGGCCTTCCTCTAATTCTACAGATTTCTTTGTTGCCTTCTAAGCTTAGATCCCCTTTTAATTAAACTTAGAAACAGACATATTTTGGTAGTGCAACATGCAAAAAATGTTGCAGTATCTGGTATCTTCAGTTACATTTTCACAGTCTTTTCCATGGTTAGTTAATTATTATTGCACTATTTAAGAGAAAAAGAATTGTGTGCAGTTAAAGATTCATCTGTGTGGTCCTCCATATTTATCAAAGTTATACCTGGGGTACTGTCCAAGAGGAGAAGGAAGGAAAAGGGAAGGCCTCAGTGTGGCTTTCTATACTAGTAATGAATCAAGATTTGGAAACATAATAAACTAGATAAATGCTGAATTTTTTATTTTTTTTTGTAGGCATTCAACTAAATCTGAGGAATCTAATATCTCTATTAAGGTCACACTGGTTAATAATCTTGACCTCCAGTTTTGTTGGGTTAGTTATATGTGTGACAACCAGCCTTGACCCTGGGGTTATATTACCTTCAACAGTGAGCATTATGTCCCCTGAAACTTTAAGCAGTCTTAGGCTAAGCAGGATAGTTACATTCTTGGTCTGGGTGTCTAGAAAGAGGTATGCCAATAGTTCAGTAAAGAACTTTCTCTATTTTTATTGCATTTGCATATATATCAGCAGCATGTAGTAAACTGAATTGTCAGTTTAGTTATATCTGGCCACAGCAAACATTGAAACATTGCTTACGTTCTATAATGTTTGAAACCTTCACAGAAATTAAAACAGTTGTGTAATTATACACTTCTTCAGCTATAATTGTCATATACACCACAAGGGCAGACACAGAAATACATTTTGAGAAATTCACAGTAAATCAGGTTTAGTTTCATTACATATACTGAAGGCTTGACATTGCTTTGCTACCTGGAGACTGCAGTTTGTTGGTATACTTACCAGTTATTTCTTTAATTGCGCTTGTATATGAATAGCTAAAATCTCAATCCTTTAGATATTTCATGCTTTACTATAAGTGTTACAGACAGCCATAATGAATTGAGATCTGTTGTCCACTCCTTTACCTCAGGAACTCAGTGGCTATAGAGCCTAGAATCCTTAAAGGCATGAAAACCGAGATACCTTATCCATCATCACAGCCATTCTTTTTATCTCATATCAAATGTTAAGTTATTTTCACCACACATTAAAGAAAACCACCATGCTCTCCCATTGCATGTCCTGCATTTCAAAAATGCTAGACTGAAGGCTGTGAATTTGCCTAGCCAGCATCCAGTGCCATTTATTAAATATTTTAAATTTTAGGGCAAATAAATATCAAAGTATTCTGGCTGATTCCATAAACTGGAGGTTAATGACACACTCAATATGGTTAATATGTATTCCCCTGTGTTAGTTCAGGATTCTAATACCCAGAATGAGGAATCAGTGACTTCCTTTATAAAGGACTGATAGATACACTAGGCCCATTGGGTGCTTCAAGCTAGAAATGTTGCCATCATTATTGAGAAGGCTCCCTTTTAGACACTGCAGAGATTAGTTTAGCTGCATGTGCTTTCAGGAATCAACAAGGAAAAGATCAAAATTGGTTGCAGTCTTATCTAACTTCAGTGGATCCAGTAATTAATGTATGGAGTGACTGCATCTTTGAATCCAACCAAGAAATCTAAAATGGCTTCCTCAACTATGCCCATTTATCCCAGAGAGCTTAGGAAATTAGATATCTTGCATTTGTTCCTGAACTTATCACACAGTAACAATGTTTGCTCTGTACAATGAATGTAATGATGTTAATTGATTCTGTAGTAATTTTCCTGTTAAGAGCTACTCTCCGGTTTGGTTATAGTTTAGCCTTAAGGCTCAGTTGTTTTTATCAGTTAAATCAGGAAGCAAATGTTGAGTCCTGTGACTTTTGTCACCTGCCCAGACCAGTTATGCTTGTAACTGCAAGGGCATTTACAATTCCAAAAGAGTAATTTCCTATCTGAAAATTACAGTCATATTAGAAATATGTCCATTTTCACTGTACCTCCTGTCCTTGTACATGCAAGACACAATCTAGCATTTGAGGTTCCTTCGGTTTTATATGATCCATGCTTGTCTTGCTTGCAAGCACTCATCTGAAAAAATGACAATTAGTCAGTTATGGCTCCAGCAGTCAGTCTTAGTCTTTGAAAGTTATCCCTTTAAAGATCTATGTCCTTCAGTTCAAATTTTATAAACTCCCTGACTGCTTAGATGAATTGAATGTTTCTCAATACATCCTACAGAAAGACACTAACCAACATTCAAAGATGGAGTTGCAAGGGTTTTTTATCCTTCCAAACCCTATCTTTGACTCTAGTTTTTGAAAGTAATTTAGCAAAAAACTCATTTCACTGACCATAGATAAATATTTATTACTAGATTAGAATTATTTACTATTTACAGAGCAATAGGAGAAAGAGTTTTACTTCTGATAATGCAGGATCTCTAGACAATAGGAAAAGCAGCTGTCAACGTCTTACAAGAAACCTATATTTACAACATCTAAGAACCTTGAGGTGCCACCTCACTGTCGTGTCTTGTTTTTATTTCTGGACAGAGCTGACAGAATTTAATATGGGCATAAGTCATGCATTCACATCCTGTGTTCATTCTCTCATAACAGAGTTTTGAGACCTTTCTCACATAACTAGCCTTTGAAATTGTTATTATTTGTATTTGAACTCTACTTGGAGGTGTTACTTAATATTTAGTCTATCACTTACTGAATTAATTATCATAGGTTTTATTTACAGTAATAGCCAGAGAAGAAAACAGATTAAATAATGCCAAAACTCATGCAAGTAACACATGAAGAAGATAAACTGTTTTGTCATCACAAATATGTATATATATATGTATATATATATATATATATATATATATATATATATATATATATATATATAGAGAGAGAGAGATACAGACAAACATTTGTAATCAAGTGAATGACACCATGTAACTGATGCCCTTGAGTATTAGCCAGTGGACATTGATTAAACCATTCTTAACCATTTATGTAATTTAATATAAGAATTAAAAAGTAAAACATAAATAAATTGAATAGGATGATGAATAGACATCTATGTCATAATAATAATTATTTATTTTGAAGATAGAAATAAAAAAATGCAATTTTCAGAAAAGAAAATTGTTATGGTTGTACCATAGATTAAGGAAATTTATACAGTTTGAAGAAATCTCTATGAATACTTCTATAAAAAGAGTTTTTATTTAATTTCATTACTATTTAATAAAGATCTACAATAGCTCCTGTGGCCAAATGGTCAAGTTAGTCCAGTTCATATCTGCAAAAGAACTTGAATAAATTGATGGACCATCTGGACACAGAAGAATAATACACTGATCAATACATCAATAACTTTGCTTATAAAATTTAAGAGGCATGGGTCAAAATATCAAATATTTAATATAGCACACAGTGCTTGAAACTGTGGATTCATTTTAAGGATCTGTGTATAGGTACATAGGTGCATAGATTATTAGTAGGCTAACTGCACTTGTAGGCCATTTTACACCTAGCCAATTAGCCCATGTAAGAATCCAACCCCACACCTTGCTTCTGTAAGATAAACACTATAACCATTATACCAACCTCCCGCCAACTTTTAGTTTTTCTAATCATATTAACCAATTAGTTAATAATAGTTATAGAACTGTTGGTTCGTAAAAAGATTTGTAAGGTTTATGAAGTCAGAAATGATGAAATCATTGGCTGTAAGATGCATTAGACCCAGACCTGAGCATGGAATAACAATATAGAAACCTTATAAGGAAACAAGCATGAAATTTAAAGGATACAGTACAAATGTACTAAGGACATCCATATATGTGAAAACATGAGTTATTATGAAAGGCCATATGAAGTTGTAATGTGTCTCATACAGATATTTGAGAAGAGACTTTATTCAGATATTTAGAACATTTAGAAAAATAACTACCTCCGGGATGCTTGGAGTTATCAAAAATTTGAAGAGAATCATCAGATAACCTATGTAAAAAGATTATATAGGAATGAGAGGTGTCCTAATTGTTTCTCTGAGAAAGTATGCATGTAATAGATTACCAAACTGCATTAAAGCAAGCACTAGCTTAGATACTTTAAGAACAACCTGGAAACTAATTATAAGAAAGACTGTTTTAATATATTGACAGACTAGAAAGGCAGCATTGCCTGTGCCTGGAATATTTTATACATGTATGCATGTAAATATGCTTTAAATAAATCACTCCCTCTCTTTCTATCCCTTATTCAGACAGATAAAATGTATCACACCATTATATTACCACACTGTAACAGTAGTACTTAGATTAGACATTGCAAAATCTATGTAATTAACAGTGTTGAAGGCAAAAATATTGCCAGCACAAGAGATAGAATGAGCCATGCTTCTACTATTAGGACATTTGTGGTAAAATAAATGAATGAGTGAATGACTAGTACTGTTAAATGAAAGGTATTTATTTTATGCAGCAGAAGAAAAATAATTACACATGGGGTGGGTGGGGGGATGACAAGTATCACAGGTTGTCAGATAGTTGTATCATTAGTAATTAGTATTACTCTGCACTTATTACCAGTTACCATTTTCAGTGGCATAAGTACCCAGTGACATACAAAATCAGCCATACCTCTCACCTAGTACAATAATTAAGATTTTCTTTGAATGTGTTATATATTATCCACGTTTCCTTATAGTGGGACTCAGTTAAGAACTAACAAAATGCTTGGAATACCTTGTTGAACCAAGGGAGAGTGTAAATCCTCCATTACATGAGAAACATAACATCAGTCATGCCAAGAATAGTGACCATATTCCAACCAATACCATAAGAAAACAACGATTAATAACAAAAGATGTAGCATAATAGAGCTTATAGTTATCACCTTGTCAGTGTGCTCTCCATGCTTTGCCACTGCCTCCAAAAGGGTTATGATAAAATCCTCATCTACAAACTCATGTATTACCAGAATAAGGCATTCATAAAAGAGAAAAATAGAAACACTCTATGTCAATGATCCACTCACATATTATTTTGTGGAAACTGCTCCCAATATTACCAGCATACATACAGACCATGTGTTTATTTCCAGTAGTTGGTCATTTATTTTATTTAACATTTGTTTACCGGGAAAGGTCAACTGGGTCAGAAACACATTTTCAGTGGAGGCCCTGGGAGAAAAGCTCCAAATGACACATGAAAGTTAAGACAATTTACATGAACAAGGTAAAAGCAGGTATTAAAGCACACATTAATAATAAATGAATACTAAGTAAGTACAGAGAGGAGAGGTAGATACAATAATAAAACATGTACTAAATTAAAGTAAAGTGGTAGATTGCAAACTCTTTTTTATATATACATCAGGTAGGAGTAAGGTAAAGGGTGAGGATCAGAATATTAGATGCAAGTAGATGCTTTGAAGGATGGGAGAGTTAAGGGTGTAGAAATATGGAAAGTCAGTTAGTCCAATATGCTAGGGGTTAGTAGATGAAATTCCTGTTTTATGGATAGAAACAAAAGACCCTAGAGAGTGAAAGGAATTCACCTGTTAGGGAAAGAGCAGGGGCAGGCCTGATGACATAGAAAATGTTTTCATAGGGTGTGTTTGAAGTTGTTAAAGTTCTCAATGGTAGTGTCTGTTGGCAGGAAGCTCCAGAGCTTGGCAGTGGCATGAGAGTGTAGGCACTGTCCAGCTCTTTTGTTTGGAATGTAGGAGTTGTTTGTTTTCAGAGTGGAGGGCTCTTGTAGGTATGTAGGGTTTTAGGACAGATTTGAGGGCTGGGCAGCTATCAGGTGTATATATCATTTTATGTGCAGAAAACAGCTGTACTAGTCTTAGGTGTTGTGAGTTCGAGCGAATTTAGTTCTTTCAGAGCTAGGCAGTGGTGGGAACAGTAGCGGTAACCTTTGGTGAATTTGGCAATTTTATGGTAGCAGGACTGGAGCTTGTTTTTAAGAGAAGATTGTAAATTGATGTATAAGGAGGATGCATATAAGAGTGAGGGATGCAAACAGGTGTTAGTAAGGGTTTTTTCTGGTAGAGCTATCCAAGAAAGTTTTTTTTTGTCTGTAGAGTGTTCCTAGTTTGATGTGTATTTTTCTAATGCTATTGTAGATGTGGTGTTTGAAAGTTAGTTTAGCTATGACTACACCTAGAAGCTTAGCTGTGGGAACTGTTTCAATTTCTGTGTTATCCTGTGAGAATATTAAGTTAGATGAGACTGGTTTTGTTGAGACAAGCAGGAGTTTTGTTTTTTAAGAATTTAAAAGTAGCTGGACTTCTCTCAGCCATGTCTCTATTGAGGTGAAGGTGGGTTGGGTGAGTTGCTGGAGTTGTATGTTACTGGAGGAGGAAATTATGGTAGTGTTATCCATATATTGGATAATGGAGCTAAGGCATGTTGAGGTATGAAGGTTGTTGGTAAAAACATTGAAGAGTGTCTGACATATTTTACCACTATATAAAGAATTAAAAATCCAGCCTTAATGATGTTCTGGCAAAGGTTATTTCTCCACATGGTCACTGAAACTGATATAATTTATGACACAGTGTCAAAGTAATTCATACTACTTTACCTTCTCTGCCATGCTAAAAATAAAGGCCCAAACTAGGATTGACAGTAATCTGTTATTAGTTTCTACAAAAGTCTATGTCAGTAAATGACTACATATATGTGTTGAACTACAACTCAAGAATTGCTAAGGCTGGTTCTTTAAAGATGTCACGCAGATCATCATGAGGTTAAAATATCACAGAACAATATAATCATATCAAGGAATTCATATAAACTTTAGTGGGGGGGGGCACCATAGTGCAAAAGCATATGTAGTTTTGAGTGTCTTGTTTAGTAATAATACTCACACAATAACCCACAAGCAGTTCCTGTATAACCAGTAATTAAAACACATACTGTACCAACAAGTACTTGTCATAATGGTAGTACTCAGTCTGAGCAATACATACAAACAAGTCTCAACCACAGTGTAGATTTGGTTCAAAATTCTGACCTTTTCAAAGAGGTAATATGGAAACTCTGCATATAGGTTCTATTGCCTTACATTATAATGGCTCTGTTGAAAAGCACATTCATTTAAGTATACTGTTTTGGACAAGAAAGTAAACTCTAGTGATCGCTCAGTTTATGATTCATCAAGAAATACATAGCTGTGAGACTTCGTTGAGCAACATATTTTGAAAGATGACAAGTTTTTTATGTTAAAATAACACTGCTGCATTTGAATTTGATTAGAAGTTTTTTAAAAAAATTTTTTAAAATTAAGATACATTTTCAATGTACCTTTAACAAAAGTCTTCATCTAAGCTTACAGATACAATTCAGCATTGCAATTGTTTTAGATGTGACTGATCTAGCTTAATTTGAACATTTAGAAGGAAGTTGGGAGAAAAAGTACCTGTCTTATCCTGATTTTTTTAAAGTTTCTATGATTGACTTGGACGTTATGCAACCTTTGGGGAAAAAGTGTCTCTCTAATAAGATAAGACAATATAATAGGACAAAAAGATATAAACAAATGATTATGTTTATGCAAAATGGGTGCAGCAGAATACAACACTGCATACCAGTTTACAGGCAAAAACGTATCATCAGCAGGATACTAGTACGGATAAATAGATGTAGAGCTAAAAAGAAAAGAAAATGACTTAACCCCTCTATGTACCATTGTTATTGGATGGTGCAGTTGTGTGGTGGTTTGCATTGTTGCCTCACAGCAAGAGGTTATCCAGTTTGATTCTCAACTGGGGTGCCTTCTGTGCAGAATCTGTATGTCCTCCCTGTGTTCATGTGGGTTTGCTCTGGTTTCATGGCATGTTACAAAGATACGCATGTGGACTGTTTCTCTTCAGGGCTCTGCTGAAAATTGGATCGTTCCATGTCAGACTTTCCTGGTAAAGAAACGTTAAATAAACAAATTAACACTACTGTTTCCTGTTTTGGTTATACCATCTTTAGAACTACATTAGAGAACAGATGTAAGTACAGTGCTGCATCACAAAATAACTGAGACAATGCAGAAGTAATGCTTTGCCCAATGACTCAGTACTGTCTATGAACTCATAAGAGAACAACATAGACAGTGGAACATAACAGTAAGTCTTAAATAGCCTTTTTTTTAATAAAAGGAAGACCATGACAAAATATGGCTTTAATTAAGTTACTTGTTGTGAGGTAACATGCTAATAGATTGCTTGCATGAGACAAACTAACATGACCCTATTTCACTCTGATTTATTGTTCCCTATAATCTGTACTATCCTAAAATCATTTTAATTTTATTTGGTATAGGCATGTAAATCAGCGACTGTTCTTCAGGTGAAAGAATTAAATTAGTGGTACTGATGCTAAAGTACCACGTAGGGTAGAATTGACTGATTATCCAATGGCTATCTACCTACCATGAGAAAGAATGGTAGCACAATGCTGTAGGAGCAGCTTCCCTAGGGAGATGGCCAGGTAACATATCTTCTGCAAACTGAAAATCAGGTAGGGAGAAGTCAGTAAGGGGTGCACATGCATGGATTGAGAGCTGACTAAAAAGTCCATGTGCATAGATTGCTCACTAAGGGCTGCACATACATATAGAGAGAGTTGAGTAAGAAGTGCATGTACATTGCATGAGATCTCGGTAAGGAGTGCAAATGCATAATGTGAAAGCTCGCTAAAGAGTATATGAGCATAGTGTGAGATCTCACTAAGGGGTGCAAATGCATGCAATGAGAGCTTATTAAGGAGTGCAGATGTTTAGTTTGAGATGTCTGTAAGGAGTGCATATGCATAGAGAGAGCTGACTAAGGGGTGCACATGCATGAAGAGAGCACTCACTGTGGAGTGCATGTACATTGCATGAGATCTCAATAATGATTGCACATGCATAGTGTGAGGTCTCACGAAGAAGAGCACATGCATAATGTGAAAGGTGACTAAGCAGTGCATATGCACTCTAGCTGTATAGTTCCCACAAAGGAATCCAAGCAAGTACTTACACTAGGCCCAGCTTAATCAGCATTTGTACTACATTTTGAGGTCACAGGATCAAGAAAAGAAGGTGATAGCAGCCTGAAAAAATGCCTAAAACTAGCTGAATGATAGCTACAGTCCAAGATCTTGCCCCACCTTTCAATGCCTTGCTGTTTAGCAACACTGAAAGTTGGGAAGGTTGGGAGGGTGGCCTAATAGTTAAGATGTTTGCCTTGCAAGCACAAGGTACAGGGTTTGAGTCTCACAAGGCATAATTGACTAGGCTTAAAATGGCTCGCAAGGACAGTTAGCTTAGTACTAACCTATGACTTGCGGACAGAATCGAAGCAATATTCCAAGTGTCCCTTGCAGACTTTTTAAAAAGGGGTGGGAGGATGGCAGAATGGTTAAGGTGTTTACCTTGCAGACACAAGGTGCAGGGTTTGATTCTCACATGGGGTAATTGGCTAGGCTTAAAATGGCCCACAAGGGCAATTAGCCTAGTACTAATCTATGAACCTATGAGCAGACCATTTGTAGGTAGGGGTGCGATGGTTATGAGGGTGGAGGGCCAAAAAGAAACCAAAAACAGTGTTATACTCTCCTGATAATGTTCACAAGTCTATTACCACAAGGTGAGAATAGCAATGATACTGATAAACATTTCCTTTATTCAGTTTGTGTAAAGAGACAGAGATATGATATCCTTTTCCCACACACCATGGTGGTGTAGCCTAATTCTTTAGGCATTTGTGAAGTATTAGTTTCTTGATGAAATGTGAGCCAATACAAGCTAGTCAAATGATAGTCCTGTACCTTTCAAAAAATGAACTTCTAATATTCAGAGCATGTACTTGCTTAGAAGGCAAGAATTCCAGTATGTGTACAGTAAAGACATATATAATGCTTTAGCAGATTTTGTCAATATACAGAAAAAATACACAGTTACTAATCAAGAAAATGTTAATCAGTCAGCAATGCCCAAGCTGAATGACATTGCATGGCTAGAATGAAATCAAGAGGAATGAAAGGTAACATGCTAATAGTACATAACTAGGTTTATCACAAATTTATGCAAATTAATAAACCTTTAGTGATGTCATAAATGTGTGCACAGCATGACAAGGTAACATTTTCAGTATATTCACTTATAATGGACCTATATCAGAGCAAAAGTTGTTGATATAGAGAGTAGACAGAAACTGACTTTTCTATGAACAGTTCTTTTTGTCACTTAACAAGCAACATTTACATAATTGTTTAACTATTATAATGTGTGTATGTTTGCATGTGTGTGTGTGTGTGTGTGTGTGTGTGTGTGTGTGTGTGTGTGTGTGTGTGTGTGTGTGTTTGTGTGTCCGTGTGTCTGTGTGTTTCCATGTGTTTGTGTGTCTTTGTGTATCTAAAGTGTGTTTTAGTTTTGGTATCTTAATACTTTATGAACTTCTAAGACATCTATTTGTAAACTTTTTTTGATCCGTATTTAATGCAGGGTTAACTGTTTCAGCTTGATAAGACCAAAAATATGCAAGTTAAATATACAAATGTTATAATATATACATTTTAATTTGTTTATTTAACTCATGAGTAAGATGTCAATGCCTATAACCATCATGTTTTATCATGTTCTGAGAAATAAAATTCCTACAAATGTTATTTTGTTATGTGGATTAAAATGTTATCACGACACAGCTATTGTTTAAAATATTGTTTGCATCATACATTTTCAATTATCATTTAGGTAAATTAAATTTTCAAAGAATGCATTTTTATAGAATATTGCAGGAAAAAATAGATTAGACGAGAGCTTCCCTTTGTGTCTTACTTAATACCAAAGATGTTTGTAATTTGTAATCTATCGTCAAAATTCTCCTTGTTTTGCAAAAGGATCTATTTTAAACAGATCTTACCTTACAACATTTTCAAAAAAAAAAAGTTAAATACTTATGCTCACCATTTGCATATGACAATATGCATAGCATTTGTTCGTACCATGCTTTAATTATATCTAAAATATCTTCAGCATTTTTTCTGCAGACCAGTTACAGGCTCTTCATCTAAATAATTCTCAGTATCTTTTGAGCTGTGTGCAATTGTACTGTTAATATGTCAGATAGCAGGGCAGTACTACAATAATTAATTCAAAGGTTTGCAGCAATGCTACACTTACTGTGGTTATAACCAATGGAATCTAAGTAAAATATTCAACATATTTAATGACTACTTGCAAATAATACAAGGACAATGGCTGGCCTAGTAGACCAGTGTTGGGTCAGAAGGAACATTGCCAAAATATTCTGTTAATTCAGATGGAAAATGCAATGTTGTATGCAGTCTTTCCAATTAACAAATGTAAACAAAGATGCTCAAAATAACCTAGTACCAGCCTGACATCCTGCCTAGAAAAAGTACCGCCAACACTTAAAATTTCATAGTCAACAAACACTAATAGTCATTCTGTGTGGAGTCTGCATGTCCTCCATACAGTCACGTGGGTTTCCTCCCACATTCCAAAGACATGCAGTAGGTGAAATGGATACTCTAAATTGGCTGTAGGTGTGAGTGTGCAAGTGAGTGATACGGAAGAACTACTGTGGCAGGGCTAGCCACCTGGCAGTGTAAAAATTGGCTCAAGATAATGGTCACTCTTGAAGTGACACCGTGACCCATGTGAAAAATGAGAAAAGGGGTTGAGAATAGATAGATGGAAACAGTAATAGCCATCAGTAAACAACTGAACTGTCTATTCAGCTGGCACGATACTCCATTTTTGGCCATCCATGAACATATCTTATCATTGCATCATCTGGATTTGCACCTCATTTACCCTTTTCGTCTGTGAATGGAGAATATCATGTAATTCTTCCAGCATACAACCCAGTGAAAGGCAATTATAACAGCATTAATACATGCTGATAGAAAATCTCCATGTTTAAGCAGTGTAAATTGGGTGCTGACAGTATGCTTTTATACTTTTTTAAAACTTTTCAATAGGAATAAGCCATTGGCTATCATTATACTGATGATGTTATTATTATTTGTTTATGCACTAATATTTTGTTTTTTAATAAATTTTCACCTTTATAACAAGCTGCCGGAAGTTTAATTTACATATCTGTGTGCATATGTTTATTGTTTTAAATGTGTAGTTATGTAGTTTGGTTTGACTAACTTTTATCCACAACCAGATGTCATTTTATTTAATCATTCTACCAGTCTATGATGTATTGCTTTTACAATTTGTAATCAAATTTCTGTGAATAAATGAAATTATGAAAGCCAGGCACTGTACGTATTAAGACAATATTTATTTATTTATTTATTTATTTATTTATTTATTTATTGGCATTTGTTCAACTATCAGCTTAGTGTCACCCCACAAATTATGCTACAACCTGTTTTGGTCATGTGGTTTTTCAGATGAACTCTAAGAATTATTAGCTGAATCACTACTTTGATTAAGTAAGTAAAAGTGAGCTGTATAGCTAATACCCAAGGCTATCAATTTTCTATTAATTTTTGAACTTATTTTATTCCGTCTCTTTCTCTCTCTCTCTCTCCTAGATAATGCAGCTGATGTAGCCAATCAAATCTTCTTAGATCTAGCAGATGGACAGTCACTAAACTCTACACAAGTGGAAAAGTTTGTCCTTCAGCTGAACCAAATTGTGAATATTGCCGAAATTAACACTTCACTTGCTTCAACAGTAGTAACCGTGTTTTCTCGTATTTTGAACAACAACGACGAAGCACTTGTAACATCTTCATCATTGTAAGTAAAAGGGCATGTTGTGAATTTTCAGGTGGATTATTCAGTTGTGTGTCAGCATTAGTTGTTTGTGTCATAACATGTTCTTGTAATTTGCTCTGTAATGGAAAAACTATCAGCATAGTTTGTATCATAATACAGGAATATATTAGAATGTAGAAGAGAAATTATTTAGCTAGAAGTGTGGCTCAGCATTTCAGACTAGAACATAAAGTAATGTACCTTTTTAAAACTTTGTTTTGATATGTGGTATTTTTCCTAACAGCAAATTTACACAGTAACTCAGACATTCTTTGTTTAAGAAGTTAGAAGAAAAATATATTGTAATGTTTAGTAAACTCATACCTATAGGGCTCAATAAGGAATTATTGCAGCCAGTTTTAACTTGAGATGTGATTGATATAACATGATTGAATCAATATTCAGTTCTGCATTTAGTTGTATGGTTTGATGTATATTTTTACCTTTAGAAGAACCTTTTTGGTTGAGGCAGTGACCAGCTCTTTAAATGACAATAACACATTTTGACTAGCTTTGTGTTGTGGAACATTACTTCCACATGGCTCCCTGTTAATGCGTCTTTAGCATAGCTTTCTAAGATCACTATCAAAATATAATGAATTTATTAATACCTACAAAGCAATAGTTGCTTAATCTGTCAATGGTCTGCCCAGTGCAGCTGTATACAGAGATATGTTTCATTTAACTCATTTGTTATTGTATGCTAATAAAATCATGTACTGGTTTCTTAACTAGCATACAATGTGGGCAGCTACATTGCCTTTTCTCCTCCACTTGCACTAAATGTGTCTGTGACTTGCACACATCCTGTGTGTGGCTACTCATCATGTACAATTGTTGGCCACAGTGTATGAGGAATGTTTCTAAATCCCATGGATAACACTAATTCTTTTATTATAAAACCTTTTTTTCTTATTTTCTTTATCACACTCTTCTTTGAAGTTTTGTTAGGTTCTGTATCTTCAGATAGTCTGTCTACATTGCTAGACTGAAGAACGAAAGTTAGATGTGTGCAATATATAATTTATGTATGCTGCTAGCATACAGATTACAGGATGCCAACAATAGAGATAAGATGTAAAATATTAATGTTGCAGAATTTATAAAATGAGTGTATCTTCAAACCTGGGAAAATGCGATCTGAGTCAGATACTTAACTCTGCCAGACCCACTAAACAAAAGCAGCTGCAATACTTGGGCATTTAAGTACAACACTGTTAAATTCAGGCAAAATTTAGTCTACACATTTTTTGAAACTAACTGCAGAGAAAATTTAAGAAATGTGTGGTCTGTAGACTAAAATCATGGAATTATGGAACTGTTTGCAACTGTCACGACTTGTATTGGTCCATCTCTGTCCACCTCTGTTAAACATGCCAATAAGAAAGAAAAAGAAAGAAAGAAAGAAAGAAAGAAAGAAAGAAAGAAAGAAAGAAAGAAAGAAAGGAATAGCTTAGTAAAACATGAGTACTTAGAGCTTAAAAGGCTTGTTGCAGCTAATACTTTGCTTAAGATTTCATATACAGTTGTTAATGGTGTTGATGGCATACTCAGAAGAGTCTTTTCAGAAACGACATTGGCTGTTTGGCAGACATTAGAACAACTATATTGCTATACATGACATAAATATTTGGAATATGCAGAATTGTTGTTAGAGCAAGTTAGACAAAAAATTTAACTGGACATTTGGAAGACTATACACACACACACACACACACACACACACACACATGTATGTATATATATATATATATATATATATATATATATATATATATATATATATATGTGTGTGTGTGTGTGTGTGTGTGTGTGTGTGTTACAGACAAGTCTTCAAAGACTCAGCTTGTCAATCCTTAAAAAAAAGTACACAGATTTAAAATTAGCTGAATGTGTCATCATTGTTTCTGTGCAAGATCTTAGTACAGTGGGGATCAGGATCAGGGAATTCATTGTTTTTTTATTTTCAAAAGGCTGCTGATCAGCAAGAAATGTTCGATCAGTTGCCTTTTGATAAATTGATTTTATATATATATATATATATATATATATATATATATATATATATATATATATGTTGCAGGTCAGGTTGAATGTTCTGGCCTCCAGTTTAATTATTTGAAAATCAACAAGAAATATTTTAGTTTTTTTTTTTTTTAGATAATATTTTGTGTGACTTGTAAGTTGATGTATGTAAAGCAGTAAATTGTTCTGTGAAAAAATAACATGAAGATTGTATTTTATTACTGGGAATCATACTTTTCAATTGTCCCTGATATTGCAGAATATCCCTGATTTTGCTTCATACTTTTGCTCTGTTTTTTGATAGGTTTTTGGTTTTCTGGAGGACTAAAGTCAACAAAGTCAAATATTAGAATTTCATAGTTATTGTTCATAAAATGGATATTGATAAAACAAATGCCTCTATTAATGTTTTAAATGAATTAGATTAATTGCACAGAAATAATACTGTCCCCAGGAATTGTATAGAGAAAGCTGAAAGCTTTCACTAGTAAAACATAGCTAAAATTTTGTTAAACTCTAGTAGGTAGTTAAGCGCTTTTGCCCATATGACATCATTACAATTATCATAAAACACCACAGACACAAGTATATACATCCAACATTGTACCACATGACTGAATTCCACCAATAAAATTCCACAATATTTTAAAAGTACTCAACAACTCTACACAATTATGATAGACACATATTAGTTGTAAAAATGTGTATTATTTATTTATTTATTTTTATTTGATATTTGTTTACTGGGTAAGTCCAAATGGGCCAGAAATTCACCATTTTCAGTGGAGGCCTGGAAGAAAAAGCTTGACACTCACAATCTTTCAAAAATCAAGTACACATATTTTAAATCATAATTTAAAAAGCATCATGTTATACTGCAAAACATCAGTTACAAATATTTTAAATCAGAAAGTCTCATGTTACTCTACAAAACATGAGTGAAAACTGTTGTAATGAGAAAAGCATTGAATATATGTTTCATTGTAGAGTGCAATGAAAATCAGTAAGATAACCTGGAGAAGAAATGTGAGGAAAATGTCATTAATCATTTTATTTTATTATTTGTTTACCAGGAAAGTCCTACTTGGAACAAAGCCAATTTTCAGTGGAGGCCTGGGGAGAAACACTCCAGACGCATGTCTTTGTTACTGGGGAAGAAACCGGACCACCCGGAGGAAACCCACATAAATGCAGGGAGGACATGCACACTCCACACAGAAGGCACCCCAGCTGAGAACCAAACCCGAGAACCTCTTGCTGTGAGGTATCAACGCAACCATTGCACCACTGCGCCATTCAGTCATATTACTTGTTACATAGATTAGTATGTGATAAATGAGACCTCAGACAATTCTAATATGATATTTCGAGATATATTAGAGATTACACGATTAGAGATAGTAAGATATTGAGGGGAAATTGAGTAATGCTTCAGTTTGAGAGATGGCGCCCATATTATGGTTATAGAAGTAAGAAAGATGGAAAGAAGGAGATTATAAGACAAGTGCAGGGCAGGGTGTCTTCAGGTAGCTTAGGTGAGTAGGGAAGAAAAAGAAATAAGTAGAGGAAAGGTCTACAGAGATGAAGTGGATAAGGTAAGGTAGTGGGGATTGGAGTAGGAGGCTGAAGAGGGTTGTGAAGTGTGATTAAGGTTGCAGGGGGTGAGTGGAGTATAGTGAGTAAGTTCAGCCAGGATTGGCACCAGAGCAGGTCTAAGATTTTGTAAAGTATTCTTTTATAGAACATTTAAAGGAGGGTAGGTTAGGAAATGGTTCTGGTGGTTAGAGTTAAGTCCATTTTTTTGCTACTGAGTATGAGAGTAGGTTTTGCCCAGGGGATTTATTTGCTTTATTTATGGTAAGGAGTTGTTTGTCTTCTGATCTAAAAGGGGTAAGAGATGGGCAGGCTAATGGTTTATGTATGATTTTACATAATGTTATAAGCTGAATGTAGGAGAGGCAGAGGGGGAGCTCCAGCCGGCTAAGGGCATGCAGAGCTTTACAGTGATGAGTAAGGGAGGATGAATTTGTAGTAAACTTGGCAATTTTGCTGTAGCAGCTTTAAAGTTTTGTTTTTTTTTAATGGAGAACTGTAAATCAGTTCATGCCCCATAGAGTAGGGAGGGCAGAAGGTAAGGTAGGTTTTGAACAGAATTGTTTTTGTGGGCGTGTTCAGAAAATGTTTGTTTCTGTAGAGGATGCCTAGTTTTTGATGTGTTTTTTTTTTGGTATCACTGTTATGACTCCTAATAGTTTGGTATGGTGGACTAATTCAATGTCAGTGACATATGTCAAAACTATTTAGAAAGAGGCTTTCTTAGGAGCATGTGTTTTGGGAGTAAAGAGGAGGAGATTATTTTTTTTCATGGTTGAGTAGGAATTGTGCTCTTGTAAGCCAGGTTTCAATGGTGGTGACAATATGTTGAGTGATTTCTTGAGGGGGAGTTAAGTTGTTTGAAGAGTAGATTATGTTAGAGTCTTCTGCATTTGAATCAAGGTACCTTCACAAGAAGATAAATGCAGGTTATTGATGCAAATGTTGAATAGTAGAGGGCCAAGGATGGATCCTTGTGGGACTCCTGTAGAAGTGGGAAGGTATGCAGAGATGGATCCTTCCCATTTGACAGCTTGTTGCCTGTTTGCAAGGTAGCTAGAGAACCACTGAATGGATGGAGATGCTAGACCCAGGACTGAAAGTTGATTGAGGAGTTTACTATGAGAGACCATGTCAAAGGCTATTGATAGATCTAGAAATACTGCAGATAAAGTTTATTAGAGTTGCGAGCTTTATTGACAGTGTCTGTAAATTATAGTAATGCAGTAGAGGTGCTGTGGTCTGTCTGGAATCCATGTTTTATATTGGTAATAGAGAAGTTCTTGATGTATACATCTTTCAGTGATAAACCAATAAAACTAACAACAGTTCACAGTATTTGAGCAGAATTAGCAAACAAATTGATTCAACAGTACATATAATACAGACATTGTCTTCTGAATAAATTCACTGTAATCCAAGATTGAATCTTAAATCAAGTCCAGTGTAGTAGCCCCAAAAAGGCACCAGCTGTTGTTACATTCCCATGCAAATGGAATATGTTATAAATCCACCAGCGATGAGATGAAAGGAAATCTACCAACAAATGATCCAAAGTCCATTAAAGAAGAACTTTATTATTACCACCACCAAAAAATAAAATAACAAAGTAAAACATGAGAGCAGATTTAGTGCTTTTGTGCTAACAAAACATTTGGACTTCTTTAGAGCCTCTTTCAATTTTGTAAGAGAGGGGAGACAGGATGGCTATATGATCATACCTCTCAACCTCTTAGAGCAAAAAATCTGGACAAAGTCATAATTAATGGGGGGACAAAGGCCCAAAAATAGGAATATTTTTAAAATATTGCTCTTGCAAACTTAGAGAGTTGCTAGAATAACAGGTTTTGCATTAGTATGAGTTTTCTCAAGGGTATGAAGTCTGAAACTCAAATTATTTTCAGACTTTAATCATCAATGCTTAATGATTTGCCAAAAAAACACAATGTTATGAGAAACAGACCAAAAATATGTGAAAAAAAATCTGGACATTCTGCAAAAATCTGTACAATTTAGAGGTGGAAATTTTAATGTCAGTAGAATTACCTCTTTTATGCAAGGAGATAATATGCACCATTTACCATAAGTTAGGGACATAGGGTTCTGTTATTGGTCTATTAGTAAGAATGCTGATTGGGTATACTATTACATCTGAAGCTAGATTTAGATATTAGATATTTTGGCAGAAGGTTGTCAGCTGAAGAGGGACAATGTTTTAGTTTACGGTATGTAAAATCTTTTTATGCAAGTTACAGAAACTGGTTGAAAGGTAAAGTGGGTGGAGGTGTCTGTGTGTTTATTGAAGAGGTTGCAGTTAGATGAGTTTTGTGAAGGAAATATGTTAGGGTCAAAGGGAAGGGAAGTTAGCTCTATGAAAGTGGGTATGTTAAGTCAGTCTGAGGTTAAAATGGCTATGCACTCTATGATGTATGTATAGAAACAGGTGGTTCTTTTAAGGGGGGATCTATTTATGGGCTGGAATCCTTTCTTTGTACCTCATTTGATGAGAGAAGCAGGCAGGTCTAGCCACTCGATGGTGTAAAAATATGGCTCTAGGTGATTCGGTCATGTTGACTAATGTTGCCAAAATGGGCATGGGTAGTTGTCTGTGATAAGTGGGTTGAGGACCTGACCTACTCCAACCTATGCGAGGGACCCATGTTAACAGTGGGAAGGGTGGATGTGCCCTTTTAGCCAGTGTGTGCCCACCATAAAGCCCAACAGCCATGGGTCAATAAGCTACTGGCCAGCCTGTGTCTAGTTGTCTAGCCTGGGTTACCTGGGATAGCTCTGTTGCGAAAGCTGGATGTAAAACCAATCAACCTGCAAACATGAATTAAGAATTGCTACACTTAATATAGGTTCACTAATAGGAGACAGCTTGGAAGTGGATGACATGATGATATGGAGGAGGCTGAACATTCTATGTATCCAAGAGACAAGATGGAAGGGCAGTGCAGCAAAGCCACTTAGCTTGGGATCCAAAGTCTACTACTCAGGAGGTGGACAGGTTAGAAATGGTGTGGGAATTGTGGTGGAACATAGGCTTCAGGAGGCAGTGAGGGGCATCATCAGAATTAATGAAAAAGTCATGGCAATTAGACTGTAATGTAAAGTTATAGCAGTATTCATAATCTCAGTCTATGCCCCACAACAGGGTTGTGATAGTGAAGAAAGAGTGCATTCAGACAGCAGTTGCAGGACCTACTAGATAAAGCAGGAAAACATCAATTGGTGTTGATAATGGGTGACTTGAACGCACGTACCAGGGCAAACAGAACAGAATATGAGAACTGCTTGAGTCCACATGGGTGGGGCAACAGGAGTTAAACAGGAGAAGCCTTTCTAGACTTCTGAATGGCATATGGCTTGATAGTAGCCAATACATGGTTCAGAAAGAGAGAAAGTCACAAGATCACATACAAAAGTAGCCAACATGCAACTCAGGTAGACTTCCTCCTACTAAGGAAAAGGCACTTAGGTAGAATCCATGATTGCAAAGTCATCCCCAGTGAAACAGTTGGCCCACAGCATAAATCACTGGTTGTCACAATCAGCTGCAAGTTGTAGTCAAAGAAGACCTGAAGGTAAACAGAAACCAGGCTGAAGACCTGGAAGTTGACTGGAGAGAAAGCACAACAGTGCAAGGAATTACTCAGGGTTCTAGCACCCCAAGCAGAGAAGAAAATAGGTGGAGTTGGAGAAAAATGGCAGCACCTCAAAACAGCATGTGTAAGGACTACAGAACAGATGTGTGTCCGAGCCAGGTATGGAAATAAGGTACATAAGGAAAGCTGGTGGTGAAGCGCAGATGTCCAGGCAGTCATCAAAAAAAGAAGGCATACAGGAAAAAGTGGGAGAAAGACAAGACTGACCAGGCTAGGAAGAAGCTAAGCAAGGAGTTGCAATAGCAAAGAATAGAACATTGGAGGCAAATTCTGGAAAGTGACTCAGTAGGTGATACAAAGAAACTATATTAGGTTGCAAGGCAAAGGCAAAAGATAAAGAAGATAGTCAAACACCCTTCATAAGGGATATCAGCAATAACCTGCTCACCAGTCCACAGGACATCAAAGACATTTAGAAGGAGTATTTTCAGCATCTTCTGAATGAAGAAAACCCCACAGAAGCTGCTCTGTCTCAAAATGAGCCTACAATGAGAGAAGAAGAGGAGCCCACCTTAGAAGAAGTAATAATAGCACTAAGGAAGATGAAGTCAGGGAAAGCAGCAGGCTCAGACGAGGTCACAGCAGATGTGATAAAGATGCTGTGTGATAAAGGGGAGAAATGGCTCCTAAGGGTACTCATAGCAGTGTGGAGAGAAAGGCATATCCCAGATGACTGCAGAATAAGCATACTCATGGTAGTGTACAAGAACAAGGGGGACATCCACAACTGTGGGCAGTAGAGAGGCATCAAACTCCTGTCACACTGCATGAAAGTTCTGGAGTGGGCAATGGAATGCAAAACGGAAAGCATATGGGATGAAACTAAGCACAGGTAAGACAGTGGTAATGGCAGCAAATTGTGGAAATAAGAAGAAGCTGAGAATTGAGATAGAAGGGAAGACAGTGGAACTTTTAAATAGCTTAAAGTATTTGGGAGGGGTGGTTAAGGAGAAGGGAAGTCTGAATGAAGAGGTCAAAGCTAGAATAAGAGTGGCTTCAGCCAAGTGGCATAGAGTCTCAGGTATAGTCTATGACAAAAGAATGACAAAAAAGTAAGGTGTACAAGTCAGTGCTGCTACCAGTACTACTGTATGGTAAAGAACCTGGGCAGTAAAGGCAGAGCAGATGAAGTAGCTAGAAGTGATGGAAATGAAGTGCCTGAGAAGTGTGGTAGGATGTACATTGAGGGACAGATGAAGAAATTAAGACATAAGAACAGAAGCCAAAGTAGCTTCAGTTGCATAAAAGATCAAAGAGAACAGACTACTGTGGTTTGGACACGTGCAGAAAAACAGAAGACAATCTGTTGAAGAAGATTTGGGACAGACAGGAAGAAGGTAAGAGGAAATGAGAATGTTCAGTAAAGAGAAGGATGGATTGTGTGAAAGAAGATTTGCGACAGTCAGGCATGAGTGTTGAAGAAGGCAGGAGTGTGGTACTGAATAAAGGGAGATGGTGACAGTTAATATGATACCCCAACCCCATATAGAAAAATGGGAAAAGGGGGGTGATGATGAGGATGATGATGGTGATGATGAGAGAAGATATGGAGGACCAGAATGTTTTAGGGTAGTTTTTATGGCTATCTTGTACAAGAGTATAATAACACTTTTTATCTCTATTAACTTGTATCTTGACTTGGTTTTGTAGCTGTCTGAATAGTTGCCAGTTTTTGGCAAACCGATTAATTTGTCAGTTAATCCATGCTTTGTCTCTGTAGTTCATAAGAAGTGCGCATTGGTTGATGAGCCATGAGGTATGGCTGTTTTTAATTCTTTGTGTACTCTGTGAGGCTAAAATGTTCAACTGCATCATTTAAGGGGAGTCTTTTTTTAGGATGGAGCAGTTAACTGCTTTCTGAACTTCAGTGAAAGACTGTTTGGAGAAACTGGAAAAATTACTGGTAATTTTGAGGTTATGTTTCTTTTTTAGTTGTGTAATAACCCTGTAAGTATACATTAGCAGGTTTTCACTTAGTGCATCAGGGAGGGCACCCGAGGAGGTAAAATTAAATGTGTAGGTAAGCAGAATCCAGTCCAGGATAAAATGTTATTTTTGCCATATCTTCTTGGTATACTAATAAGTTGAGTGAATCCAAAATGCTTCATGCTGTTGATTCCTGAATTTTCAGACAAAAGTCAATGTTTACATCACCCAGGAGGATAATTTCATCTGTGATACTATCTGCTATCTAGGATAGTATGTTTCCAAGTACTGGAATGTTCTGTTCTGGGTGGGGTATATAGCACAGCAATGCATATGCTGTTGTATTAAGTTTTAGGAATGAGAATAGGAGTTCTGCTTTTCCAAAATTTGGGATTGTGCCTGTATAGGGAGTTACTGTGAGCATACTTGGGAAGATTATAGCTATTCCACCTACTTTTTTATGTGTTCTATCAGGTATAATAATATTATAACCAGGGGGTAATATTTCAACATATTTTATTTAAGGCTTTAGACATGTCTCTGTTTTGCCTAGGATGTTTATGTTGTGTTGAGTCATCAAGGCATGAACATCTGTGATTTTGTTGGATATGCCTCTATGGTTTAGAGTGACTATTTGCAAACATTTAGGATGTATTCTTTGGTTTGGGGTTTTACTGGGACCTGGGTTGGGGAGGATGTGATCACACTGATGTATGGTGGAGAAAAATGGTTTGTTTATTATGGCATTTTTAGCGGAGATGGGCAGAAGTATTACCTTGACATTGGGACTGACATTTTTTAGTATTTTGTAGTTACAACAGTGGAATGGAGTTATGGCAAATTAAGGTTGAAGAGATTTATGAGTAGCTAGTGGGAAGATGGTTGATTGGTGAGGATGATGTAATGGTTAAAGCAAATTTATTATTACTACTAGTGGGCATGTTAGGAATAAGAGGAGGATGAATAAAGTGATACAGGAAGGAAATAGCATGGTTAGTGTTGCAGAAATCTTGCAGTATGGTTACATGAGGTAATGAGTAATGATAATAGTGTAGAGAATAGGTAGATTTTGACGGGGGTGCAGAATGAAATTTGAGAAGAAATTTAGAACATAAGTGAGTGGAAATGGTATAATGAGAACAGTTTGTGATCGGATAGTGCAGTTAGGTATAGGATAAAAAGATGAGTAGAGGAGGCATAGTAAGTGCGGAATATGTGAGTGGGGGTGGGTGAGAATTGGGGGTAGGGTAGAGGAGCAGAGTGGAGCAAGTTGGCCCACAGTATAGTAAGTGACAGAAAAACAATCTGTGAAACAGAAGCAAGACAAGAGGTAAGACAAGTTCTTATAATTTTAAACACAGTAACACAAGCTGATAAATTTTTGTTAAGATACACCTAAGTAAACTGCGATAGGCAGTATAGCAGAGTCTTTGTCTTGAAATGAGCTACAGTAGCTGGAAAAACAACTGAGATGAGAGGAGGGCCAGTCAGGTGCTTTAATGTAATGCAGTTACTCCCCCTCCCCCACAGATGGTTTACCACCAAAAGCAATCAGCAAGGTAGAATCTTTATGGATACAAAGGCAAGGTCTTTGAACTCTTTTATTGGCTTTTATTGCCTTTCCAGGGAAATGTCATGCTGTTAGAGTAAAATATGCTAAAGTATTAATTTAGCTTCACCTTCAGCAGTGTAAGGCATGTGGGTGCGGGTGGGCATGTCCCTCCAGAAGACTCAACACTACAGTACAGAACTCACTGCTGCAGAAGTGAGGGAAAGATATTTCATTAAGTTCAGTTTGATTCTTGTAAACTGCCTTAACATAGGTTTTAACTGAATGCATTGCTTCTTTTGTACTTTTCCAACTGGAGGTGAAATTCAGCTGTAGAATTTCCCTTGGTAGCGAGATCATGTTACATTTTGCAGCAGCAAATTGTCAGACACACTATGTGATCAGTACACTGTGAGAGATAGAGAGAGAAATTAAAATAATTAATATTGTTTGATGGCTGAACTGGGTAGATAAAGTACTATTTATCATAATTTCCTGCATTAGGTAGTGTTTGGCCAATATAAGTAGTTCACTATATTTCACAATTGTACATTTCTGTTTTATAGCCTTTAAACAGGAAAATAAGGAAGCTAACAGGAGATATATCTACAAATGTAAGTTTAAAATTAGTAAAATGGAGACAGATGGAAAATAAAGTAGCCAACAAGAGATATGTGTTGGTGTGCAAGTTTTGGATTACTGAGATGGAGGTTTATAGAAGTTTAGAATTACTAAAATGGAGACAGTTGGAAAATAACATAGCCAACAAGATTTGTGTGTTGGTATACAAGTTTGGGATTACTGAGATGGAGGTTTACAGATTTTAAAAGTACAGGTAGAAGGCCTATCTCATTTAGTTTCCATTCTTTGTTACACAACATACAGTCTGTAATTGTGACATTTAAGCAATTTAGAAAAAGCAGCTTGAGTTTGTAACAGATATGAAAAAAAGACTAGACAATGACCCAACTCTTTTCACAAAAAGAACTGTCTCATATTATTAACAATTGATTAGACTAGCGAGTAACTATGCTGTTTATAAAGCATAAAATCAGGAACTACAATTGAAACCTTAAATAGAAGCCATTAGAAATGTGCAAATATATATGTCAGAGATTAGCAGCAGAGAAAAAAATAACACTTAGCCAGATGGCAACATGCTACAAACTTACTTGCTGTAACTGTGCAGTTCATAAAGCAAAGGTTAGGTGTTTTCACTGAATCCTACAGCAAAAAGCCAATAGAAACTTTTTAATATATTTGCTACACATTAACAGTGGAAATACAACACTTATCCAGAGTTTAACAAAGCTGAAAACGATGTGCTGCCATTGAATCCTAGAGCAAAAGCCAGTAGAAAAAGAATACAACTACAATCATACAGCATGCAATTTTAATGTGCTGCTGATAGAAATATTATCACCATGTATTCTTGCACTATGTCTAATTTGCCATTTAAGCTCATTGTATTCTTACTTAAGCATTAGTAGTCCCCCCAGGTTCTATAGTAGTTTGTTTCTTACACGTCTTAGTTCCTTTATACAGTGCATTGTTCTTATTAGTTTTTTTATGTCATAATAATGCTCATAAATATTTGTGCAAAATATGCTCCATCTTGCCCACATAAGAAGACTGAGAAGGATCATATAAGGCTAGATATACAATGCCTACACAGCCACAATTATATTTCTGTGTAAACCAAAAATTCAGGTCCAACATGTATAGATGGGCACTGCGAACACATATCGCATTTATAGGTTCCTAAAATGGTAGTTTTAGTAGATTTTGTACAACCCCCATTTCTCTTTTATATTCCTGATATTTTTATCCATAAAAGTAACTTTGCCACTTATCCTAGGGAGTATGCCGTCATAACAGCAAACTATTTTCTAATTCTGTTCTGTTAACTGCCCAAAATAAAAAAAAATACTTTGGCTGTATTTTAAAACCACAACCTTATTATATTACTATTGAGTGAAGAATTATCCATTTTACCTCAGCAATTCACACATTTGCTTTTGATGTCTGGAAGATCAGAAGTCTGGGAGCTCTGATTCTACCAAATGCAAAATGTAATTCTCCCTGTCCTCTGGGTGTATTACTATTTATTTGTAATATTTTTCTTTGTATATTTTCAAGAACACCAAAATATTTTCCCAATTTGCCTTTACTACTTCCTCAACATCTGTTACCTTTTGCATATAACTTGTTATGGGAAATAAATTCAGAAACATAATCAGATTACACAGCCTTCAAATTTCCTACTTAATATATTTACCTTTTGTAAGATTCAGCCTAGAATCTCATATTGCTAAAAAAATTACTGCTGATCTGACAAAGGGCATACTTTTCTAAAATACCCAGATACTCCCAGTAATACTGTCTTGATCACATATACCCTTTCCTGTATGCCATTTTAAAGAGTTTCCAAAATATCTACTATAAGTTTCCAAATACTAGCTATACCCTTCACTCTACCTTATGTCACCTTCTTTCCAAACTTAATCATCTCTCTTTCCTCTTCAGTTGCTAAATATATGAGGCCAAATGACATGCTTATTTAGTGAAAACACACAAGGCTGGTGTTATAGTCCAGGACTTCACACATGCCTAACAGTCATCTGAGAATAGCACTACTATACAGATATGTAAATAAGCTCAGTGCAGGTCATTGGTGATGAATGACCATAAACAAAGCTGTTTTTAAAAGCACAGCCATTTATGGCAAATGTAAAGTATGCAGAATTCAGCATTTGGGGCTTTTGAATTAGTACCTAAAACCCTGAGGCTTCCTCCTACTGTGTTTTTGAATATCATGGGTGAGCATGGCTAATCCCAGTCACCCTTGAAAGGTATAAGGCAAGCTACAGCCTGCAAAGTGTTTATAATTCAAATAAAAAAAGATATAGGGATTTATAATGTTTTATACTGGGGTATTCTTATGTGGACACTGATGGTTTATTAAAGAGTAGAAATGTGGAGATAGGAAAGACTGAAAAAGGGGAGACAAACAAAGAGGGGAACACAGAAGGAAAGCATCAAGAGGGCTTGCTGGAGGAGGTAGGAGAAGAGGGGCACTATGTTTTTGTCAGGAGATAGACCACCTCCAGTTTTTTCTTGACTGTATTTTTGTGATAGTATAATGTGGGTGGGCAATAGGAAAGAAGGTTATGGATAAAGAATAAGGGAAGAAGGGCTGAGAAAGAGATGGTGTGGGGTCCCCAGTCCACACATCCTCAAACACTTCCACTGCCAGATGTTGGTGCAGTGGAAGACCCTAATTTTAAGGGGGTAAGGGCCTGTAATGGTGCAGTGCTCAGTATGAACTGGGAGAGCATGTCATCAACACTGTCAAGAGAGGATTTGACTGCCTAAATCCATCTGTCCACAACCTACTCCAATATGTCTTCTAACAATTTCCAAAGCCCCACTTTCTGTGAGGCTTTTCAGGCTGCCATGTGCCGGGGTCTCTGCAGGACCAGTGCCATCATCCTGACCTGTGAAGATGCCACAAGTTGGGCAGCAGGTGAGCGCACCATTACCTGGGAGGTACATGCCCGGGCTGCTCCAGAGGGATTTGAATCTGTAAAAAAAGTAAAATAACTGGGCGAGAAACAAAATAAAGGAGAAATAAATGTTGTGTCTTTCGGCTTTTCCCGGTTAGGGGTCGCCACAGCAGAACTCCGGTCCACTAATGATTGGCAGTAGATTTTTACATGCCGGGTTGCCGGCCCTGACGCAAACCTTCAGCGAAGGTACGCCCATTCACGCATGTCTCCATACAGAAGACCCTCTAGCTGAGAATTGAACAGGACAACGTCTTACTGTGTGGCGACAATGCTACTGCAGCACCACCACCGCAGTATTTAAACGAGAAAGAAATGCAAAATAAAAATAAAAACATAGAAAAAGGAGGAGAGAGAAAAAAACAGAAAACACAGTATAAATCCACACATCATGTTACATGCCATTTACTTTCTTAAAATAATTTACATTATAATTAAGTCTTTACTGAAGTGAAACTTGTGTACAGGAAGTGCTTATGCATACAATGGGAGTACTCATTTGGGAAATGCTTGTGCACTTAGGGAGAAGGGCATGAGCAGTTCTTGTGCATATTTCAGATGAACTCACATGGGTAGTTCTTATGACTACTTGGAAGGGCAGTGTGTTCCTCCAACGTTCTGTACATGCCTCACTGTCTGACATTCAATACAGTACTAAAACACTGTTTATAAATATTACTCCTACTAAAAGACAAAGTCACTTAGAGACAAAATAATGCAGTTTATATTGACATATCTGTTACATTTGCTTGCAGTACTGGAATGATTCCATTGCAGTTCTATCAGGTACAATGCTGTAAAAATATTTCCTTATAACCATTAAAGAAAACAAATTAAGATAAGCTCCTGCAGTTATACACTGAAATATCTCTCACTCTTGTTTACAGTAATGTAATGATTTCACTGCATTTGTTTATGTTGTCAGTCTTGGTTTCAGTAATATAATGAATGCCTTCTACTGACACAGTTAAGAATAATTACACACACACACACACACACACACATATATATATATATATATATATATACATTTTATATATATATATATATATATATATATATATATATATATATATATATATATATATATATATATGTATATATATATATATATCTATATATATATATATATATATATATATATAAAACTTGAAATAAGTTAAACAAATATTATTGTATGGAACTGTTGTCATAACCTACCAGTGGGATCAGTGAGCATAGCCTCTCTTCACTCCTGCTGCCTTTTGTTGTACCTTATCTTTTCCTCAACTTTAAAGAGAAGGCATAAGCCAATTCTTGTTCATCTGTAATTCAAATTGTTTTTCTTTTATATATTTATAAGGCAATGCATTCACTGCAGTATTTGCTCTTTTTTTTTTTTTTTTGGTTTACATATTTATGACTGCGAACTCCTATAGTGTGACAAATTTCCCTTTAATGCAAGTTAAAGAGAAATTTATGCAATGTGAGTGGAATGTTGTTTTCAACATGCTGTAGTGTGAATGGAACACTGTGTTCGGGTATAAGTTATTTACACATAGACAAATGTAATTCATGGAAATTTGCATTTCCTTCATAGCTCTCAACCGTCCATATGTATGCAGAATGTCAAGATTTTTGCCTCATATTTTTGATCAGTTCCTCATAAAACTTGTATTTCTAGTAAATGACTGATGAGTGACATCACTAAATAATGATACACGGAGTTTCAGACTTCATGTCCATGTAAAAATGCATGCTAAAACATAACCTTTTTTTCTATGAACTTTCTAAGTTTATAAGCGCTATATTTAAAAATTGTCCCTATTTTCCGGCCTTTTCCCCCATTATTTTTTTACTTTGTCCAGATATCTTGTGCTAAGAGGTTGAGAGGTGTGACTTCCTTTGCTGTACAAATGCATGTGATTTGATAGATAGTGCAGAGGTTAAACAACTAATCATTTTTCAGTAAGGTGTGTCCTGGTCTTTCAGTTGGCACATCAATCCCCACCCCCCTCCCCCCAATCTTCACTCTGAATAGGGTGTGGTGCCTAACTGAGACTTAAACCACTTTTGTGCAAATACCTGTGTTAAATAATTGTTATGATAATATTTCTGTGCCCTGCACAAACAATAATGTATTTACCAAAACTATCTGTAAGTAATCTAAATAAAAAATCAGTTTATGCAAGATTAAGTTAAATTAGTATGTGTAACTGGAAATTTCTTTTCATTTTTCAGTCTTTATAAATACATGAACAAGTGGATCTTGTAATCCAGCATATGTATGTCTTTGATTTACAGAGTTATATCTACAGATTAGTATTTATGCATACATATGTTTCATATGCAGTTATTTGGAATGTTATGTTAACACATAAACATCATATATTTTTAAACAGATGCATTTATGTGCATGCATACGTATATGTTTCCCGTTACATTTTATAATAGCATCACATATATTTGCAATTACACATATCTTTTTCTGGAAATACCTCTTCTTATGCAAACCTGTTAAACTTCTTTTATGTTTAATATGACCGAATACAATACTTACCTCTAAAAAACAAACACGTAATTACTATACAGCTTTGACCTTCTCTCCATTACCAGGTGTGCCCACTTAGCAAACTGGTCCTGCTATGCTTCTGCAAGTCATCATATTGGTGACAGCACTGTTGGTTAGAGCAGGTGATACCTGTCAGGGATGACAGGTTATCACCCATCCCCTGCCAGATGTTAAGTTTCTTTCAAGTAGTACCATGTGTGCATGCCTTGATCTAATCTTGATATGACTCCTTGGGAGAAAGGGGTTTGTTTGTCAGCTGGGAGTGTAGCCTCCTGCCTTCACATGTTATGCCATGACTCAAAGTGACAGAACCAGAATAAAAAATGTAAGAGCAGGGCTATAGTGTAGAGGTTCACAACCAGTCCCTCTGGGGTGTGAGATCACTTTAAACAAACCCAGTTAAGTGTCAATACAGCAGGTATTGATGCTACTGGCACGTTTTGTTTAACCTAAAATGCTTTATCACATACATTTTTTCCTTAAAGGAAACCAATCACATTTCACAAGTTTTATACTCTACAAGTTTTATAAAATGTACAGTTGTTTAAGATGCTAAGTTATGACATATTACGTTAGATGGGAAGGGATTACACTTTATGTTGGTGCAAACTTCCATTCAGATGATCCATTCCTTTTTTAAAGTGTAGTCTGATCTAAACTTGTCTAGGGTGACTTGCACATTACCACAGCAAGCTGGGCACTGCTGAGGAGTGCCATGGACTGCAGAGCTGTCCGCAGTGTATTCATGTCAGTCTGAGCCCTTGTTCATTATCATCCAAGGGTGATGTATGGCTACATGGCTATACACATTTGCATATTACTACAATTCATAGAGATAAGTGAAAAAAATACCTCATTTGTTAAAATATGTGTAAATGACCTTGAATTTGCATGAAAAAAGTTGAAAATCACCACATGAATTTGCCAATACTCGAGTTAAGTGGCAAATGTATTAGGATACCACAGACTTCTTAAAATCAGAAAATAATTAAAAAATTCTAATTTAACAGGGACCACTTAAAATATGTAGAATTAGTAAGTTAAAGTTAAGAAAGACCAAGCCTGTCTGGTGGACATCTGCCATTAACAGGTTATACAATAAGAGAAAGAAATTGCTGTCCAAGACTTGGAAGGAACAGTCTCTGAATTGGAAACATTCCCTCCTCAGCTTAAACAAGTAAATAAGACACCTCATAAGGCATTCTAAAGCTAACTATTAATCCAAATTGGCTTCTTTCACTAAGGATAACCTTAAGGCCTTCTTTAGCTACATCAGAACCCTTAAAGGAAAAACCCAGATCTGTGCAAAACTGGTTGTTAATAGAACCATATATATTGAACCTACAGAAATAGCCAACCTGCTAGCTGACAGGTTCAGCCACATATCCCCCTAAGCATCCTTACCACCAGCCTTCCACCTAATATCTCGAAGGAGCAGGTCGTAAATGCTCTCTCCAAAGCCAAAAACACACCCTCTATGGGACTTGATAATATCCCAACCTACATTTTAAATGGATTAAAACAAAAACTAGCTGCACTGCTGGATATTCTTTTTAGTCACAGTCTAAGCACTGGTTTGTACCTGCTGAATGGAAGGAGACATCGCCACAGACCCTGGGAACTATATACCCATAAGTCTGACCAACCTAATCTGTAAGTCTATGGAAAGAATAATCATGGCTCTTGTCAAAAAAGATATAGAAGACCTCCAAATGCTGGGCCCAACCCAATTTAGTTTTGTTAAAGGGAGATCCTAGATCTTGAACTTCATGGACTTCTTTGAGACAGTCACCAAAGCCCTGGGCAAAGGCACATCCATGCATATGGCCTACCTAGACCTGGCCAAGGCCTTTGACACTATTCCCCACGCAGGCATCAAAGATAAACTTACCCAGCTTTAAATCATCCTGTATATTCTCAGGTGGGTTGCAAACTGGCTCAGTGATAGAATACACATAGTCAAAGTAGGTGACTCTATCTCCACCAACAGACCTGTAACCAGTGGTGTTCCAGAGGGATCTGTGCTGGGGCCCCTATTGTTTGGAATCTACTTCTTGGATGTACAGGCAAAAACAAAAGGCCTATGGTTGACAAAGTTTGCTGATGATTGCAAACTGCGTGCAGTCATCGAGTCCCTTAACAATATCAACATCCTACAAGAGGGACTTACACAGACAAATGACTGGTGCCAAAGTCATGGGCTAAAAGTCAGCAAGGGTGATGTCCCTGCAGATTGCATTATTACAGTGTAGTTATTAATGGGTAATCACTGATGAGAGATTTGGGCACACAGGTTGATAGCAACCTTTCCTTTGAACACCACATTTCTGCAGTGGTAATAAAGGCTTTCTACATCTTCCACCTCAAAAGTAAGGGCATTGCATCCAGAACAAAAGAGGTTATATCCCCATGTACTCCTCACTCATCAAGCCAAAAATAGAATACAGTGCTGCCTTTGATATGTACCTTACCAGGCACCTGCAGCAACTGGAAAGACCTCAAAGGTTTCTTACAAAGAAAATTCAGGGTCTTCACATATGTCGTCTGTTGACAGACTGAAATCACTGTCTTATAGACCACTCAGAGGTGTCCTCTGCCTTGCATATAAAGAAATCACAGATCCTGTTATAATCAAACTGCACATTCATAAATCAAGTTGTATAACATGCATGCACTCTAGGGAACTCAGCCTAGTATGTGACATCAACAGGACTTGCTGGAGAGGCAGATATGCTTCAGAGAGGTTACCTCTCCTCTGGAACAGACTTCCAATTCAGGTGAAGCAGAGCCCCGTGCTGACCCTATTTATGTGAAATTTGGATGACTGGATGGGAAACTGCAAATTTACTCTGGGAGTTTCACCTGTGTCCCTCTTGGAGAGGGGCAGTCGTTATTGATTTAGTTCTGCTTAATATCTTTATATTCATGAGAAGAGGAGTTATACTTTGCTAGGCTTGTAAGGGCCCTAGGTTCATTTGCCTAGTAACTTTATATGATCCTATGATCCTAAGACATATTAGTTTTGTATATATGATGTGTAAGTTATGATAGCAATGAATGAATACCGTAATTGATGTCATTTGGAAGTGGGATTTCAGTACAGCAGGAGTGGAAAGGAGAAGTGATCACTGAGAACAAATCATTGCTTCTGCATCATTTAGTGAATGTGCATACGTGGTAGAAATGCAGTCATTCAGTTGTGAAGATCTGCAGTTTTAAGGATATTTTGTTGAGTCAACATTCATGTGTTTTTACTGGGATATTTTTGGGTAACAGTGATGAATAAAAAAATACATTATTATGAATGCATGACAATGGTAGCAGGTAAAGGAAGGATGAATCTGTCAAAAAATGGAGTGCTTTAATGACATGAGTGTCATGTAAGTAATATGTCACAATTTTACTTGACTAGACAGAGATGTCTACATATAATCATGTGATTTGTCTTACCTAACTTTTTTTTTTGAGGGCGGCAGACACACGTGGCCATTAATTTGAAGTTTATATGCTGATTACATCAAAAATGTTTAACTGTCTGTGCCCTCCCTCCCCTTTTTCAACATACAGTATTGATGAAAAATAAGGGATCAAAGCAGAGAAATGATATCTTTAGCCATGGGAAACTTATGTTTGGGAAATGGGGCCCCGAACAAGCCAAGTGGACCGAAGACTAGAATCAAGTGCTCCACGACATTAATGCAGGGGATGGCAGAAACTCCAAAATAGCACAGTACAAGAAGAGGACAAATGATATGGTAGGATATGTTAGAAGCACAGCCAGATGGAATACCATTTCCTATACTGCTATGAGGTGGAGGTCTGGCAATTAATCAGTTAACACCAAATGAAGAATAACTTGTATCCATTCCATGAGTGTGACATAGATGATGGTGGCAGTAGAGTAATCACATGTGGTGCAAACACTGGTGGAATTAGCCAATGTCTACAGCAGCAACAATCATCTGCTGCTGAAGGTTGGCTTCACAACAGTAACATATATTTACATGGAGACCTGAATGCTGACAAGGAATGATCATATTAAACACATAGGTTCATAGGTTCATAGGTTCGTACTAGGCTATCTGCCCTAGGGCATTTATAAGCCTAGCCAGAGTGTGTGTGGCTTTCACCACCCCTTAGGATGAGAAATACTACGCCCTTTTAGGGTTTAGTTTACTGTGCCTCTGTCTAGTAGTGACACAGAGATGACCCCCGGGGTAAACCTATGATCTCCCATCCACTCGTCAAGATTTCTCTTGAATAGAGTCATTGAGGGGCTCTGCCTAACATGGACTGGGATTCTGATCCAGAGTGTAGGGAGCCTCTGGGTTATGAATCTGTCCCTCCAGCACGTCCTATTTATTTCTGTGTTGAGGTTTAAGTCTCTTGTTCTCATGGCTCTGATGGATTTGGATTTTCTGAGGTGGAGCATGTCCATTAATTCCGGATTGGACATGGCCTTGTACGTCAGGCACAGATCACCTCTGAGTAGGCGGTATGCGACTGAATAGAGCTGGAGTTTTTTCAGTCGGGCAGCATATGACATATGTTTAAGACCCTTTATCCTCTTGGTGAGGAACTTTTGGGGTCTTTCCAACTGCTGCAGGTGTCGGGTGAGATACATCCCAAATGGGGCATTGTACTCAATCATTGGCCTGATAAGAGAAGAGTACAGGGGCACAATAACAATAGGTAAACCTTCTTTATCAACAGAGAATGGCAATGAAGGTAGTGCGCATGGTAAGTGTCCCACTCACCCCTTTGTAAGCATACTTTAGTGTATGCTATTTCATTATCAGTATTGTTTTCAAATAATATTTTACAGGTTCAGCATCAGAAACAAAAAGCTGTACTATATCAATAAATCTGGAGAGCATTAGCAGCAGAGTGGCTGTTGGTGATGATGATGATGATGATGATGATGATGATGATGATAGCATCATTTATATGAAACAGCCTGAGGAAACTCCCCGAGTCTAGTGGCAGAATCTCAGACTTCACAACATGTTAGTAACTCTGCAGTAAATGACAGTGCATTACAAAGTTGTGCGTAAAATGACATCACACTCACCCATGTACAGGAGGAACAACCATGCAGTTCTACACCATTGTCTCCAAAACCAAAAGAACACTTTCAGGATAATGGCAGACATACAGAGGTAGCAGTTTCCACAGAGACACATTTACAAGAGGGAGTCAGATGCAGGAGTTTGTTACAATTACCCCAGGAAACACATAAAGCATTGGCTTCCCAGCAGGAAATGTGCCACAACATTGTTTGGGGGCTTAGAGTACTGCCATAGCGAGTTATCCTGAAATGGTCAGAGTCCTGCAGGGTATGTGTGAAGATTTCCAGCACTACTTGGAAATGGCACAGGGTAGGGATAATGCCATGATTACACTGAGGTATAGTATGGTGGCCTCCTTTCCTAGAGTAGTTAGAGCATACTAGAGTCAAGCTAGAGTCAGTCTTGCAAGAAGAAGAGGATGGGGCACTAAGCAGAGACATGAGGAGGGGAGATCACATGAGAGTACAGTTGCTTCTCAGGAAAGTACTGTAAGTAGTATAGGTGAAAAAGCACAAAAGATTTCATGCAAGCCACATTAGCGTTCATGCACACCTAGCAGAACCTTTCATTCAAGGTCATAATCATGGTCACACAGCACTGTCAAATTAATGTCTGCATGATCATCTGCATCAAGTAGGTCAAAACAGTGGACCAACTCACCTTGCAGTTCTCATGGTAGATCACTTGCACCATCGCCTATCCTATCTTTAGGAGGTGTGTGTGACTCATTTGATCTTTAATCATTGTGAAGCATGTCTGACAATTCCGTAGCTTACCATTTCACCTTCAGAAACAAAGCTGAATATTTAACTTGAAGGGGAATAAGATAAAAAATGGTGTGGGGGCAAACTTTGCAAATGTATGTATTTCATCACTGTAATGCTATTATGTAAACCATCAAGGAAAGGTGGAAAAATGTATATGACGTAACATGACATTGGAGTCATTAATGTCAATGTTATATGCATTACCATTCTTAACAGGTGGCAGTTAACTATAACATAAAACTATTAATACTCAAACATACTCAGGAAAAATATAACAAGAGAATTACAGATTAAAATGAGTATCCTGCCATGTGAACAAACACTGCAGCCGCTTCACCCTCCCCACTGTACAGATAGTGAGGTTTTATGTTTTTAAAGTCACATATTATTGTGTATGACAATGCAAACTCAGAGTGGTCACAGAATCTCCAAATTATGTCAGCATCCTACAAGAGGGTCTTACACAAAAAAATGATTGATGTCAAAGTCATAGCCTTAAAGTCAATGCAAAAAATATATTATTATCCCTTTCAGTAAAAGCGATGTTCCTGCTAACTACCTCATCAATAGCAACACCCTAAATATGCAGTCAGAGGTGAGAGACCTGGCCACACAGGCTGACAGCAACCTTACCTTTAATGATCATGTCTCCACAGTGGTAAGAAGGGCATTTTGTATTCCTCTTCCCATAAGTAAGGGCATTGCCTCCAGAAAAAAGAACTTATATCCTCCTTGTACTGTTCACTCTTAAGGCCAAAAATTGAGTACAATGCCTCTTTTGGTATGCACATTTCCAAGCACCTGCAGCAATTGGAGAAACCACAAAGGTTTCTCACAAGAAAAATTAAAAGTCTCTAGCATCTGTCCTACATGGATAGTCTGAGATAACTGTCACTTCATTATGTTTTATACAGACTACTCAGAGGTGATCTCTGCCTTACATATAAGGCAATCTCTGACCCTGCTTTACTGGATATGCTGTATATCCGCAAGTCAAATAGTACATGGGTTACTCTCTCTAAAGACCTTAACCTGGTATGTGACATTAGTAGAACCTGCTGAATGGACAGATTTGTCTCCCAGTGGTTACCACACCTTTAGAACAGACTCCCAATTCATGCCAAACAGCACACTTCATTGGGCCTTTTCAAATGCAACCTGGATGATTGGAAGGGTTAATGTAAACTCACCCCGGGGGTTCCACCTGTGTGCCTCTTGGACATGTGCATTAGGTGCTGACCATGGAAATAATGGTAGAAGGAGGCTAGGCTTGTAAGGGCCCTAGGACAATTGGCCTAGTAACTTCCTATGATCCTATGATGATCCTTTAAAAAGAATCTGATGTACAGTACCACAACAAAAAGAATCTGTGAAGAAATGGCATAACATAAAAATAGTATAATATATTTTCATTCAATTGCAATGCATTAACTCATGAAATATTGAGGACATTCAGTACTTCCATACTTAGTAAACTACTACAGCAGAATTTATTCATCAAACAGTGAAAAAATATAATTATTATTTATATGATGCCTTATGACATCGCTGAACAGGAGTCAGTGAACACTTTGGCATGACTTTAACTAACAATAATATGAAGAACTTTTGTAATAGAAAAAAAGACATTTTAAGATGAGAGAATATCACACGAACAGTGACCGCAGACCAAGCACCACACAGGTTAGCCCACAGAAATCATTGTATGCATCAATTATATTCTATGTGGTTTTGCAAGAAAAAGAACCACTGACCTGAATGTCAAGGTCCATAGCTCTGGACTAGACACCACCTCTTTAACTGTGCATTCATATGCCATGCCCAAGCCTGCTGCATGGGTTCCCTTACTACTGCTGATGGCTGGTCAACTTTAGTTGTAGTAGGACTGGAAGTGGGAGCTGCAGTGACAGCATGGCTCACTGTACCACAAGATCAACACATGATCATGTTATACAGAATGCAACATGCAGTAAACATCCTGCAGGCAGAAGCTGGGTCATACTGAAGGGCACCCTCAAACTCATCCATACACCTGAAATGGCTCATCAGGAGGCCAAAGACCTCCTCAATGACAATATGGGCCTGGGAAAGGGATGTGTTATAGGTCTTCTCTGCAGCTCCTCTTGGATTTACACTGATGCCAAGAGTTGTGGCTTCAGAGGATGTCCAGGATCACCTGAAAAAACATTAAAAAAATAAAAGAGAGAGAGAGCAAGAGAGAGGGAAAAAGGAGTAGGGAGCAAAACAAAGGAAACATTATTTATTAGTGTTCAGGAGTAAATAACTAAATACAATATGAAAAAGAGAAAATAATGTTGTTCATCTTACCAAAAAGATGACCATTGGTCATTCTACCATGCAAGGAGAGGTAGTAGACTAAGCTAGTGTGCCAGATATGGGCATCGTGTGCACTGCTAGGATGCTCGGCAGAGACATTTGCGATGCACCCCATGCATCACACTCTACCTGGTAATTGATGGAATGACAGCCCTTCCTATTGCAGTAATGCCCACTCTGTGGACTAGAAAGGGCCCTAATTGCAACTTGACCCACATGTGCCAAAATTACATCCAGAAACTGCTGCAGTATCCTCGAGGCAGAAGCCTGAAAGATCCCCAGCATGTCCCCTGTATGTATTTTGAAGATTCCCCAAGGCAAGTGTAGTGAGGGCTATACATACCTTGGTGACCACAGGGAGAGCAAGTCCATGCATTCCTCAAGTACCCCTAATGAAAGTCACACATACCCATTAAGACCCTTTTAATCTCCTTGTCCACTCTGAAACTATCAAGAATTTCTTGACTATTAGTTATAACGAGTTGTCCTCTCTTTATATTTTCGCCTTCTTGGTTGGAGAGTGCTTCTTGGCACAAAAAATTTCATGCCAGACAAGACAAATATCTCATACCTTGATTTAGCATGACTAGCAGCAATTGACAGTATTATCACAGACTGCAACTCAAATAGGTTTGGCAAGACTTCCCTTTATATAACGTATCTTCGGACAGTGTGAACAAGTGTGAAAATTCAACTATGAATCGCAAATGGTGTAGAGAATACTTTATTAGTATACACTGAGTTACATCATTCCTAATTTACATCTAATTATTAGTACAACTGCAAAGGCTCATTCAGGGTCATCACACCTTTACGTAAATGGCCTTTAAGAATCACAGCTCACCTGTGCTCATTTGCGGTCATCACAGAAAGCCTTAATGCATTTGTGTAAATGACTATGAATACTACCCTAAGTGTTACTGAAATGAGTATTAAAAATCATGTTATCATTACTCTGAGCACATAATTGAATGTCATACTCAAGTAATACTACATGCCTAACAATGTCAAAATCTAGGGTTAAGAAGATTGGTTTAAAAGCACTTCCCAAAAAAAACAAATAAGATAAAATATATCCAGGATTATATACTCATGTATATATATATATATATATATATATATATAGAGAGAGATATATATTATACAGATATATATATATATATATATATATAGAGAGAGAGATATATATATATATATATATATATATACAGATATATATATATATATATATATATATATATATATATATATATATATATATATATGTGTGTGTGTGTGTGTATGTATATATATATATATACACACACACACACACACACACACACACACACACACACACACACACACACACACACACACACACACATATATATATATATATATATAGATAGATAGATAGATAGATAAACATATAGATATAGATATATAGATATAGATATCTATCTATATGTATATATATATATATATATATATATATATATATATATATATATATATATATATATATATACAGAACCCACATTGTAAAAGTTGCAGACTCCAAATCTGACTTCAAACCAGTGACAAGTGGAATACCACAGGGTTCAGTCCTGGGACCTCTCCTGTTTGGTATCTACTTCTCTGAAGTAAAGGCTAACACAGAAGGCCTCTGGCTAATGAAGTTCACAGATGACTGAAAACTAGGAACCATAGTCGAGTCCCCAAATGATGTGGACATCCTACAGAAGGGCCTTACTGAGACAGATGCCTGGTGCCAAAAAGTGCATTGTCATCCTCTTTGGTAAAAACTCTGTACCCGTGAGCTACCACATAAATGACAGTCTACTTAACGTTGAATGTGTGATAAGAGACATTGAGACCCAGGTGGACAGTAGTTTCTCCTTTGATAATCACATTGCTAAAGTAGTCAGGAAATCCTTCTATGTGGCATACCTCATCACAAAAGGGTTCTCATCCAGGAAAAAAGAGGTCATTGTTCCCCTCTACTCAGCACTCATTAGACCCATTATGGAGTACAACGCCCCTGTTGAATGAACCTCACAAGACATCTGCAGCAGCTGGAAAGGCCTCAGAAGTACCTCTCAAAGAGGATTACTGGCCTCAAACAAACACTAGCCATCTCAAAAAACTCCAGCTTTACTCCGTAGCACATCACCTACTCCGAGGAGATCTCTGATTAAAATATAAAGCTATGTTAAACCCAGAGCTGTTGGACATGCTACACCTAAAGAAATCCCAATCCCCCCGAGCTACACTCTCTATGGACCTAAACCTTATCACCACAATAAACAGGACATGCTGCAGGTATAGATTCCTGTCACAGAGACTTCCTATGTTCTGGAACAAGCTACCCATCCATGTCAAGCAAAGTTCCTCATTAGCACAAAATCTTTATGAGTGGATGGGAAATAGGAAATATACCCCGGGGATCACTTCTATGGCTCTGCTCGACAGGGGCACAGGAAATTAACTTTCTTGGATGGCATAAGCCAGGGAACCTTGTTGGCTAGGCTTACTTAGGCCCTTGGGCCGATAGCCTAGTACCTACCTATGAACATATATATATATATATATATATATATATATATATATAGAGAGAGAGAGAGAGAGAGAGAGAAGCTATATATTTTTTGAATGTTCAATACGAAGGTATAGTCCCACTGCTAAATTTTTTGTTAGTATTTTTGCCTGGAGCTGCATACATTAATGGTATACATTTTCATAATGCATCAACTGATAATGATGTATCCACTTAGGTCAAAAAGTAAAGCTGAGGGGATATAATGCATGTGCGCTGAAGGGCATTGCAAAGGTGTGACCATGTGACCATAGTCTCAGCTGGAGGTTCAGTGTACTCCTGCAACAAAATAGACATGACTTATTTACAGCAGCTCAGGCTCTGCGTGTTGTTTAAGTTCTATCAGTGCAATGTTGTGCTATGGAAATACAGAGAAACATTTTTCTGACATTGCCCTGGGGCTATGATATAATATCCATTCAGCATTATTTGTGTTTAGAAAAACAATTTAGATTATTGTTCATTTTCTTTACAAAATATACTTATTGTGGATGCAGTTAAGCTGGCTGAAATATTACTGATTTGTTCTGTACAGAATGGAAAGCTGATTATCTGTAGCCTGCTATGTAATCTGTGACTGGGCTGTAGTTACCAAACTCCAACCCAGAGGTTGGTACTGAATGAGGGACTAAGTGGAAAAGAGTATGTGGGGAGACTGTCCCCAGAAGGAGACCAAGGATACATCAGCCTACATGACACGTATTTTATTTGTGGCAAGGTATTACACTGAGTTGCTTTTCTGTGTTAGCAATAAGAGGATGAAGCTGTTCTGTGGCACTGCTTGGATGCCTGTCAGAGCAGTTGAACATTAAGGCACCAAAGGAGCCAGAATTTGTAAATTTGTTATTTTACAGCAGACCTGATATAAGACGCAGATATATTTAAACAATTGCATAATGAATAAGCAATGTATAGTGTACTTAAGTTAGAAAGACTACGGTATGTAATTAGGATGACTTTGGGATCAAAGGAGTCCTGAAGTATACTCTTAAGCCTTGTTGAATTTTTTAACTATATCAGCAGTTTGGGGATGTTAGTTATAGCCACTTCAACAAAGATAGGGATTACCAAGACATGTGTGCAGGGTAAAGCATGGGTTTGTGTGTTAGAAGCTTTCAATAAATCATTGAAGTTATATTCGTTCTAAGCAGTATTATTGTACAAGTATTCAAGACAGCATAATATTTTTTAGCAAGATGGCTGTTGTTATGTACCTATATACACTGTTGTACTTAGTTGAACTTATGGAGGTCTGGTCTGATGATAAAGCTGATGTAAAACAGCATCCTGCAGACTGAGCTGGGTCCATGTGACTTTTTGTGCTGGCAGTTCTTTGTTGTTTGCAATGTGTTTATCCTACTACTGGAATGTCTTCTGAATACCTTGTGGTTTGAAAAGTATTTATCCAGACTGCAGACTCTTTACTTTTCTTTATTTTCTCCATCACTGTGAGACTTCTCTCTGCTTCAAGCATACTGAATCGATTTCTGTAGTTAGTAATTTATCTGCCGCAGCATAAATGGATTATTAAACACCAATTGTACCTACATGATGTGAGAATGATAAAGCCATAGTGTTATCACCAGCAATCAGTAAAACACTGGGGCATTTTAGTCAATTACACCACACAGATGTTCACAGCATGCGGTGATGCTGTATCCCATGGTTCATATGTTCCATATTCAAGAGATATAACTGCATTTCTGTAAGTGTCACTGAATCTCAGGCTGGAGACTAATTACCCAATAGTTGTTGTTATGGAGCTCAGTCATTCTGACTCAGGACCTCTTCCAGAGAGGAACAGAGCAGTTTATTAACTGCATAGTCCCTATCTTCCCTCAGACTATCTCTACAAGCACCTGTCACCCATAAATCGTATCAAACCTGAGTTACTAGCATCACAGCTGATGTAAGACTCTTTCCATTTACCAAAACTTCTGACCACCCTTGAGACTTGACATATAAAACCTGAAAATGAAAACGTGCTTTCTGGTCTTAGACTTATTATTCTGCACTGTGACAAAGATAAACAAATTTCAGAGTAGTCAAACTATACAAATAATCATTCTTATAGATATTGATAGACTTTGCTTACAATTTGACAAAAACACCCCTGGTTTTAAAATTTCCTCTGTGTCCTATGAACACTATGACTGTGGCTTATATCATGTCAGCAGTGGAGGGTTTTTTTTTGTCCGCTATTGTGTAACCTTGGAATAGGTATATTTAAGTTCATGGGTTCAGGAAGTGTCCCCTCTCATAGGTGGCACAGAGGGGATTGCCCCATGCAGTTTTCAATTAAAGTGTTTTCAATGGGTCGACCAGTGTTTATGATAAGATATATCTGGTGGAAGTTTAGCAGGTTGACACACTGTCAGCTTCTCTGATAGTTTTAAAGTACTTGCAATATGACAGCAGGGGTGTAAGCAAAGTCTATCAGTATCTACCCTTTGCTAGAACTAAAGTCAGATAGTATAGCCTTACACCTGTACTGGCAGCAAATGCAGTTTTACATTGACATACATCTTTATCCATTTAAAAAAATGTTTACTTAAACTTGTCATCTTAGGAAAAGGGCAGGAAGAGGGCCCCATTACAGTGTAGGTGCTCTTTTAATTGGGGATCCTTGAATGATACATCTCTGATGCCATCTCAAGTATGAAAGTCTCAGAATGGTTTTGCATTACTTGTGTAAGTCTTTTTCTTTTACCTGCTCAAGGTGTTTGCTTCTTTTCCTCCTAATTGTTCAATCATTATGTTGATACATAGGAGTAAGGGAGGTGTGAGGATCCCCCGCCCCCACCTAAAGTATTTGCAGTTAGCTTTCCCTCTGAAAAAAAATGCTACCAACATCTATGCAGGATAGGTTCTTCAAGTCTGACTCATTCAGTTTTTTGTCAGTGGGTTATGCTCTAACTTCCAGTGGATCCACTTTAATTAAAGTGGTTATATCACCATGGCCACTGTTTGTCAATGTAAAACTGTTTGTTTGTAATGAAAAGTTTGTTAAAAGCTGGTACTTATTACATGGCAGTGGACAAAGCCAAACAAAGATCTCTGTCTGACGTTAGGCCTATTTCTGTCTTCTGCACATTCAGTAAATTATTGGAGAGTTTAGTATATAAACAGCTAATGGAATATGTAAAAAACTACAGCATTCTAGCTAGAAGCCAGTCACACTCACATTCCCTTAAATTTGTAAGGTTATAGAGTGATTTGCAGCATTTAAATTCAACTTCAAGTAAACTGAACATTACTATCAAACTGACCAAATGACATGTAGTTTTTTTTTTATTTAAACATTTCAAAACAAAACAAAAAATGTTCATTGGTATTTCCCTAAAACCCCTGAAGACTGGCACTTCACTGATCACAGTTTTGAATCCCAGGAATCTATTCATTTGTTCAAGTATATTGATCTGTGGCTGCACCAACTTCTCAACATTCAGCTTGAAAAAGCTAAAGCTACCATTTATAAACTACTTTTATGGTCTTGAAAGATCTTGTTATATTAACCCTTTGTTTAAAAATTTGTATAAAATGAATCATGTTTTATTATATTAAATATAAAAATAGTAAACATCACTTATTAAAAATCAATTAAAGTTTGATTTATTCATTAAAACTGCTGTTTAAAATAATTTGATAAATAAGAGAATTCCATTCACATTTCCCATTCACATTTTAGTTAATAGTATTGCTATCAATGCCCTCTACTGGCCACTCATATTATTACATTCATAGTTTTGCAGATCTCAATTTTAATAAAGGTATTATGGAAATACAATCATTCAAGCCAGGGGCTTTGTCAGCTTCTAAAGTGATCTGCCACCAAAGTTCTCTAAATTCTATTTTTTCTTCCCAAAGCCCCCCTCTAATATCACTTTTTACCTGTTCTAAAACTATGAATTTATATTTATAGTTGGAACAAACTTTAGTATGTTTATATAGGGCATTACTTTCTTTTCCTACTGAAATTTCGTACACATGTTCATAGATCCTTCTTTTTAGTCTCCTTTCAGTCTTTCCTATATAGAAGGATCCACAATTTTCACAGATAGCTAGGTATATTATACCTTTAGATTCACAATTATAGTATTCCCCACTATTTACATATCTTCCTCTACTTTCTAAAAATACTCTATCACTATTTATGATGTAGGTACATTGGGTACAATGCCCACATTTGTATGTACCTATTTTATTTTTCCTATTTTCTATCTTATTTTTATTCCCTATTATAGATCTAATATTTTGTGAATTCTTAAAGGTTACTTTCTGAGGTATATTAGCTAGATTTTCTATGTCAGTTATAGCTACAAATTTTCCCCATTCCTTTAAAAATATATTTCTAACTATACTATTCAAACCATTGTATTCAAGCACCAATGTTTGCTGAAATTCTTCCTCTTATTGACTTTTTATTATTCTCTATTACATTGTTAATGTCTTTCTTTTTATGTATGGGGCAAAATTTGTCCTGTCTCCCTTTTTCCACTTCCTTTCTTATTTGTGCAATGAATGCTAATGGATAACTTCTCTCTAGGAACATTTTTTCTAAAAATTCACATTCTTTTTTTAAAAATCTACATCTGAGCTTGTCATTCGGCTTCCTCGAACAAATTGTCCCTTCACTATATTTCTTTTACAGTGAAAGGGATGGGCACTTTCAAAATGTAAAAAGGAATTGCAGAAAGTAGCCTTCCTAAATATTTTATTTTTTAATTCCTGTCCATCTTTATAGACTTCTATATCCAAGTATTGCACATTATGTTCGGAAATTTTATAAGTAAATTTTAAGAAGTTGGTTGTATTCCCTATATATTCCATAAATTATGTGAATTTTTCTCTTCCAGCTATCCAAAAAATCAGTATATCATCCAGAAACCTTTTATATATCTTCCAACAGTTCTTAAATTCAGAATTTAATATATATTTTTCTTCCCAATAAGCAAGAATTAAATTAGCATATGTAGGGGTGCATGCTGCACCCATTGCTACCCCCTGTGTTTGTTGAAAGATTTCCCCATTAAAATGAATACAATTATTCTTCAAAACCAGCTCCATTAACCAAGTAGTTATTAATTTGTCATTCTGTGTTAAAACCAAGTCTTCATACACAATTTCTTCAAGCATTTTTGTTCCTTCTTCGTATGGAATACAAGAAAATAAATCAATAATGTCAATAGTAACAAATAATAAATGTTCATTGTTAGAGCTGTCAGGTAATTCTTTCAATAAATCCCAAGAGTCTTTTAAAATACATTTCCTTTTCATCCATACATTTTTTAGTTTCTTATCTATAAATTTGGCTAAAGGGTATGTTTTTGACCCTTCTGCCGAAACTATCGGCCTAAAAGGGGGGTCTTCTTCATTTTTATGAATCTTGGGTATACCAAATATCATGGGGGTTCTAGGTTTATCTACTTTCAAATATTTAAAAGTATTATAATCTATAATCTCTTCATTTAACATATCTTGCAAAATTACATCTATCTTATTATAGGCTATATTCATTTCATTTAAAGACACTATTGAGTATCTTGTTTCATTCCATAGGATAGTATTCATTTTACCTTCATATAGAATACTATCCATGATGACTACACCTCCCCCTTTATCAGGTTTCATCACTCTAATTTTATTATTATTTTTTATTTCATACATCAAGTCACTTTCCTTCTTACTTAAATTTGGTTTATACCATGTTTTATTTACTTGTTTCCTCACTTCCAATTCTATAATTCTCTCCACATTTTTTAATCGGGGGTGTAACGGTGGGTTGTATATACTTTTTCATTTCAATTCCGTCTTATTTTGAACTTTATTATTGGGAAACATAATACTTAAATTTACTTTCCTTAAAAAACTTTTTATATCCAATATACTACCTGTTACATCTCCTTTTCTGTTGGGTATGAATTTAAGGCCCTTGGAAAATAAATAAAAATGTTCCTTTTCTAAAATTAACTCACTAAAATTATAAATAGTAAAATTGTTGTACATATATTTGCACTTATCTTTAACAATTTCTTTATCTCTGTATATTATGGGGTGGGGACTTAATAAAATTTCCCTCTCCCTCTCCCCCCCCCTCTGGAAAATTTTGCTGCTGAAGGCCCTGTTTGCTTTTCAGTCTCTCGGACCTCCTTAAAGGTGGAAATACTGTATCGTATTCCTGTCCATCCTCATCATAAATAAATGTTCCACCGTCATTACCATTAAAATTATTTTCTCTACCATTGTATTTATGTCCATTAACATGATTCATATATCTTTTGTTAGGTATAGGGTAACATGTGTGATTCTCATATTCCTTAATATCTCTCTCTAGTTTTTTAATTTTTCTACTTACCAAATCTTCACATCTTGTATCTATATCTTTCCTAATATTATAATATTTTTCCTTTTCTTCTCTAATTGAGAAAATTAAATCATCCTTAATATGCTGGTCTAATTCATTAATATCTTTCTGTATAGCTTCTTGGCATCTTATATTGTCTTTAATAATTAATTTCAATACATCTATGCCACATTTATTAAACACTTCTAAAAGTTCTCTATGAAATTCAGTACCAATAACAACATTGTTTGGAAACTTAAAAACACGCAGTCCCTTAGGAACAATGTCTCTTGATATACATTCTTTTAAATATTCATTCTCTATGTCCAAAGTTTTAAATTTGTGCATCAACTTGGAAAGTTTATCAATCTTGTTTCTATAGGTGTCATTAAGACCCTCTCGTTTGTTGTTACTGTCACATTTGAAAACATATTTGCCTTTTAACCAGTCAGAAGTCTCTTTGTGTATATTTGTTAACACAGTACCTGAATTCAAGCCCCGCTCATCACGAAAAGCGTTATTACTTCCATTAGGGACAATTCTTGTTTCCAGGTTTTTAAAAATTGTCGGGGTATTAGCAGCATCAAAAGTACCTTCATTAACTCCATTATTAGATTCTCCAAGGTCGCCGGCTTCAGAAATTCCGCCAATAAGCTCCCTTTGCTTCCGGTTACATTTTCCGCTCCTAGCGTTCAACCCTTTGGTTCTAAGGACGCGGGATTGGATGTTGACGCTGCTAGTCTCCAAAAACGACTGGCTGATGGGTGTAAGAAGTTCAACTAGCGCTGTTAATTGGCCAATGAGTTTCCTCATTTGCCCTGCTTCATCCTGCCTCTTAGGATCAGGAGGTGGTGAACCATCCATCGTGAACCACGAAAGTGAACCAGAAAAAAACAAAAAATGGATAATACTGCCCAAAAGCCACTTAGAACAAAAAATCAAGCAGTATTCACGAAAAACGAATCCAATCCACCAAATTGAACAGTTTTATTTCATAAAAACGGAACCACGTATAACACCACTATCATGAACGCCTTCCCTATACATTCACAAGCATTTTCGTCATTAAATTGACTTCATCAGATGACCAGCATAAAATAAATCCTTTAATTTATACTTCAACTCATTTCTATCTACCAATAAAATTTCACCATTCATTAATAATTTAAAATTCAATTATCTTGTTATATTAACCCTTTGTTTAAAAATTTGTATAAAATGAATCATGTTTTATTATATTAAATATAAAAATAGTAAACATCACTTATTAAAAATCAATTAAAGTTTGATTTATTCATTAAAACTGCTGTTTAAAATAATTTGATAAGAGAATTCCATTCACATTTCCCATTCACATTTTAGTTAATAGTATTGCTATCGATGCCCTCTACTGGCCACTCATATTATTACATTCATAGTTTTGCAGATCTCAATTTTAATAAAGGTATTATGGAAATACAATCATTCAAGCCAGGGGCTTTGTCAGCTTCTAAAGTGATCTGCCACCAAAGTTCTCTAAATTCTATTTTTTCTTCCCAAAGCCCCCCTCTAATATCACTTTTTACCTGTTCTAAAACTATGAATTTATATTTATAGTTGGAACAAACTTTATTATGTTTATATAGGGCATTACTTTCTTTTCCTACTGAAATTTCATACACATGTTCATAGATCCTTCTTTTTAGTCTTCTTTCAGTCTTTCCTATATAGAAGGATCCACAATTTTCACAGATAGCTAGGTATATTATACCTTTAGATTCACAATTATAGTATTCACCACTATTTACATATCTTCCTCTACTTTCTAAAAATACTCTATCACTATTTATGATGTAGGTACATTGGGTACAATGCCCACATTTGTATGTACCTATTTTATTTTTCCTATTTTCTATCTTATTTTTATTTCCTATTATAGATCTAATATTTTGTGAATTCTTAAAGGTTACTTTCTGAGGTATATTAGCTAGATTTTCTATGTCAGTTATAGCTACAAATTTTCCCCATTCCTTTAATCTTTGATCATCTGATGAAGTCAATTTAATGACGAAAACGCTTGTGAATGTATAGGGAAGGCGTTCATGATAGTGGTGTTATACGTGGTTCCGTTTTTTATGTAATAAAACTGTTCAATTTGGTGGATTGGATTCGTTCTTCGTGAATACTGCTTGATTTTTTGTTCTAAAAGGAATTTATTCAGAAAACATTTGATGACAAATGAAAGCAATGCTGTTTTTTTTGGATTTAAGCTATAAATCATTTAAAACAGAACTGAGATTAAGAAATACATCCCACGTGGAGAGTTAGCAAACCTTTTCATTTTTAACTAAATTGTATAATTAATAGTATTTTAATGCTATATCCTGAATGTTGTTATTATACTGACATTTCAAATATGACACTGTGAACTCATTTTTGAAGTAATAATTTTACCTGTTTTGGATTCTGATTTTGCAGTTTCATATCTTGAAGTCCTGCTATCAGCTGATCCATATTCTGTCCCTAATATAGATTGAAACCAAGTGCATTTGTTACACTCTTATGGATACTTAAACAAATAATGAAAAAAAGCTAATTCAATGCATTAAATGACACACTGCTTTTAGCACATACAGTATTTACTCATATGAAAAAACACATGCACATGCACACACACAGGCACACACGCACACATGCACACACACACACACACACACACACACACACACACACACACACACACACACACACACACACACACACACATTCAAGAACAAAGGCACAGCCTGCTTTACATGGAATTTTTAGATCATCTACATTAAAACTAAACTCCAGTTTTATCATTGTAGAGCTCTGAAAACAGTTGATGAACTGGCACAGAAAATTCAATTTACTGGACCATCGGTCAGCATAACTTCCCCAAATTTGGCTCTTGGAATATTGGCAATGAATACAAGCTCGTACAATGGCAGTTCCTTCAGCACTGGTCAAGGCACCAATGGAACCTCACTTCAGGTAAACTACATGCTAATCTAACTTCTTTTTTGCTTTGATTTTGCTCCTGCAAGACTGCTTACTGTGCGACTTAGTAGATGGATGTTGCAATATCTCCAGAGGTTAAATTCACAATCAACACAGTGATATTACAGATAAGAGTACAAACTCCTGAAAAAAAGAATTCCAGATTTTGAAACACATCAATGTGTTGGTAAAAGATTCATTCAAAGCTGTATCAAAGGTATAATATTGAAAAAGCTGAAAGAACTTTTCACGTGTGTGTACATTTTCGTGAAGGGGCAATGTGCTACAACCAGTTTTAATTTAGTATATTCTTTTGTTACTAGATAAGTACATTGGTCACCATCATTTCTAACATGAAATGACCCAAGTCTTAAAGGCAATGATAAACCCAGCATATACGGACACTTTTGAGTAGCCAGTGAACTAACATGTTTTGAATGTGGGAGGACATCATCTTTCATACCACATTCCATTTACAGTAATAGTTCTGTTTGAATGTATTTCTCCCCACTTTTAACAGTGTCATGTTACCAGGCAGCCCATTTTCAAGCATTTTCTAGAGTAAGTTTATTCTCAGCAGTTAAATTATACAGTCCTTGAAAAAATCAGAATGATGGAAATGTAATTAATCTAAAGAACAATTAATCTTTAAAATGAGAGTGTAAGCCACTTTTCTAAATGTATATTGTTTTTGCTGGAATGACTTGCTTCCATTTTGGTGGCTGGTTAACTATTTTTCTGGAATGCTCAGCAGTAGGGCATACTTATAAGAAACGCTTCAAGTAAGCAAAACTTTAAATATTCAGTCTATGAATTTTGGGTATGTAATGCCTGACATGTACAAACTGGTAAGGGGTCTACAAGGTAAGCATATATCTTCAAAGTAATAACAGAAAAATACTAGCAAAGAATGATATTTCATTTTAGCATCGCATCCACTAGATAGTCAATGTCAAATAAAATATTTGCTATTATGTTTTGTCAGTAATACTGACATAAGCTGGAATCCATGACACTTTCATCATAAATATTCCCATAGTGAATGTAAGGAGGATGTTTGGATGTCAGCTGATTTCCTAAACTATGCATTAATATATCCATTTCTATACACTGTAGTAACTTTGGAAGTCTTAATTGAAATATATGAACATTTGGGAGGCTTTTATAGATTAATGATCCTTATTTCTTTTGTATATAATTATATTTATAAAGTGTATACTAAGTTCACAGTCTCCTGACCATAGGAAATAGAAAACTTCTTGTGAGGGAGAAAAATTGTCTCATACAAATGTGATTTTGCAATAAAACTGAAGAATATAAAAAACATTCTGGGACATTTTTCATCAAATGACAGATCTCTTGTATGCATGCATTTGCATGTGTGTGCGTGTGTGTGTGTGTGTGCGTGTGTGTGTGTGTGTGTGTGTGTGTGTGTGTGTGTGTGTGTGTGTGTTTGTGTGTGTCTGTGTATTCTGAGTCCTTAAATTGCTCCCCACACACTTTAAACTGGTTCTACAACTATATACAAAACAAAAAAACAATCTGTCAAATGGCAAGGCAAACAATCTGAATACCTAATCAACAACACTGGGGTCCCCCAAGGGTCTATTCTTAGGCCCTTGCTTTTTAATATATTTATCAACAACCTCCATAAAGCATCCCTACAAAGTACTATAATTCAATATGCTGACAATTCAACAATAATCACATCTGCTAACAATGTATCAGATCTCCTAAAGCTAACACAAAGCACATTTACTGCCATTGAATCCTGGCTTAATGAGGCTCAACTGCTACTTAATCCCAAAAAATTTAAACTTATACTTTTCTCATCTAAACCTCTAACACTACACTTTAAAATTTTCTCACAAAACAATACCAAAACTGTAATTGTAAAAACTTCAAAACTTCTCGGCATCACAATTGATGATAAACTCTCTTTTGAAGAGCATATACTCGGGGCAATCAAAAAGACCCATTTCAAACTTGGTAAACTCTATAGACATAAACTCTACTTGGACAAATCCACCAAGTTAAAATTAGCAAATAGTATACTTCTCACTTCCCTACTCTATGGCAGCCCCATTTTCACTAACCTGCACACATCTGTCATGAGCAAACTACAATCATGCTATTACAAAATAGCTAAGTTTGTAACCAGTATGCCTACTCTCACACATCACTGCCTGGCAATTAATACTTTAAACTGGCTTGAGTTCCCTCACTACCTTTACTATACCCAACTTACTCTTACCCACAAATTGCTTTTTAACCCAAACTACTGCCCATCTTTTAAAGCTATTATAGAAACTCACACCCCAACTAGGAATCTCAGGTCCTCTAACAAGCAACTCCTAACTGTAACTAAACCCAACAAAAGAGCTGGACAATGCCTTTATTCTCATGCCATTGCTAAACTATGGAATGCCCTCCCTCACACTATCACCCAGCTACACTCTACTAAAATGTTCAAATCATCACTGAAAGAACACTATCTCAAAAACCATGTCTGTCACTGTAATCCCATGACTAAACCACCTTAAAGATATGGTGGGCCACTACCACCAACAAATACTTTAACTGCTCTCTTTTTTTCTTCCTCTCTCCTTGCCCTTATTCTACAGAATACTCTTTCACCATTTTCTCCTACACAATTTTAACTTATAAATAGAATGACTTCTTCATTCAATCACTGGATTGAGAAATGTTTCTTATGTATCTCTGCTACCTTTGTAAATACTACTGTAACTCTGCTACACTTGTAAATACGTCTGTAACTCTGCTACAATTGTATTATGTATATAATGATGTTTGACTATCTCTATAAATGGAGATGTTTTTATAAAATCTCTATATTGTTGAGCTTTTTTCCCTGGGCCTCCACTGAAAATGGGTCACTCAACCCACTGGACTTTCCTGGTCAACAAATGTCAGTAAATAAATAATAATAAATACATTTTGTTTTTGTTTGTCTCTTTTTTTTTCCAGTATTTTCATTTCATCTTTGCCAATATTGTAATAAAAAATCATAGATGTTATGTGCAATGTCAATGTTCTTACCCCTGTTACCCCTCTTTCTGAACTTCACCTAGTGCCTTCTTTACATATTAAGACATCTATATCACTTGGCAACCATAAACTAATAGGAAATGAGCTGTTAACTATAGGTTGTTACTTGCAATAATGTAAAGTTATATGCTTAGTTGTTAATGGGTGTGAAAAGCAACAATCCTTCTGGAACAAAGTCAGTCTCTGCACAGAACAAGCATTCAGGTGTGTTAAATAACATGAATCATTAACTTAAGACACCTATAGGAATAATTCAGAAGTGTATATCTAATCCTAAAGACCTAGGATGAAAAGAAATAAATAACTAATCAGATTTTCTAATAGCCTTAGTCTTACCCCAAAAAATCTGAGTTGTTTATGCACATCCAAAGCATGTAGCGCCTTCCCCTGTCAGATTGTGGAGAGGGGAAAAAGTAGGCAAATGAATAGACTGATTAAGTGACACCTCATTAACCACCCTAGGCAAAAAAAGGATTAGTGTGCTCTTATGAAATATCAAAAAAGGAGGACAAACCAGAAGGGCTTGCAGCTCAGACACCCATCTGGCAGAAGTTAAAGCTAACAAAAGAACAGTCTTCTAAGAACAATGTTGCAAGGAAGCTGAAGCAGCGGGCTCAAAAGAAGCCTGAGTCAACTTCTGCAAAACAAAATTAATATTACAGGGAGAAGTAACAGGCTTCCTGTGTGGTCTAATATTAAGGATGTCTTTAAGAAATTGTTTAGCCTCAAATGTAGAAGCTAAAGCAAGAGTCAAAGGCAGACAAGCAGAGATAGCTGACAAATGGGCCTTAATAAAAGAATATGGCAAACCAGCATTGAACAACTCACAAATAAAAGAGAACCAAAGGAACATCCACAGTAAGTGGTTCCAGGTTAGCAGAGAGACACCAAAAAGAAAACTTCTTCCATTTGGATAGGTATGATTTCCTAGTAGTAAGTTTCCTGGCCTCCTGCAGGGCCTTCAGTACACCCTCAGAAAAAAGGTATCTATGAGGAATCAAAGGTCTATCACCCATGGTGTCAGTTAAAGCATGGGAGTGGATGAGAGATCCCTTGTCTTCCGTGAGAAGATCCACCCTGTGAGGTAACTTGTGATGATTGCCCTTGGCTATGTGTAAGAGTAGAGGGAACCAGTGCTGTCGCGGCCAAAAGGAAGTCACCAACAAGATTTTGGGACCATCCTGTTGAATCTTGAACATGACTTTTGAAATACGAGGGAATGCATAATTGAAACAACCCCTTCCAGGAAAATGAGAGGCCATCCACCTTCCACACCAGAGGACTCTGGGACTCTGCTACAAAACAGTGGAAGTTGTCTGTTCAGAGTGGAGGCAAATAGATCTACTTGAGAAGTACCCCACTGGAGGACAATGTCCAGAAACACATCCCTGTAAAGCATCCATTCATGGGATTGATTTAATGGCCTGCTTAGAGTGTCTGCCACAATATTCTGAACTGAAGGGATATAATCTGCCTGAAGAGTCACTTTATTTTGACAGCAAGATCCCAAACCAGGAGTGCCATCTGGCAAAGAAGGTAATATCTTGTTCCTCCCAGTTTGTTTATATACCACATCACTGTGGTATTGTCTGTGAATACCTTGAGAGGCCCATGAGAAAAAAAGAGGATGAAAAGCCTGAAGAGCCAGCAAAAGAGCTCTCATCTTTTTGGCAATGATGTGCTCCTTCTGCTGAAGCCATACTCCCTGCGCCCTTAGGGCATGAAATGTTACTCAACATCCCATGTCTGATGTATTTTTGAACAGTGCCTCAGGGGGAAGAGGGGGCTGAAAAGATAGCCCTGGATTCAGAAACCACTGAAATGTTCTCATGTGGAGTTTGGCCAGAGGGATAATTGGAATGGTGGATGCCATGAAACCCAGAGCTCTCAGAAAATATCTGGCTGTAATGGAGTTTGAAAGTAAGAAGTTAGATTTAATGCCTTTGGAGAAGGTTGCAACTCCAGCATTGCACTGTCTGAATCATGCAACCCTTAGTCCAAAGCAGAAGGAATTTGAGTAGAATAAGCCAGGGATTCTTCATCAGAATCCAACTTATCCTCAGAAAAATCCTGTTCTCTAGGTCTTTTAAGTGGAGTGGATGACCAAGGAGGAACAGGAACAAAACCCTCTGAGGAGGTTTTAATGACATCAAAGAATTAAACAACCCCTGAGTAAAGGCCTGCCACTCACATTGTGGATCCCTAGGAATAGAAGAAAAGTGTAGTTTTTTTGCGTCTTCTTTAAGGGAATGTCTGTCCTATAAAACTTAGACTGTGACTAAAGACAGAGTTCAATAACTGTAGAAGGAACGTCTTCTCCATGTAGAATCTGTGGAACCCCCTCTAGGCCCCTTGGAAATAATCAGTAGTAGTTCTCCCTGAATGTCTGAAATGGATGCCAGCAAAGCCTCATTGGACATGCTGCCAGCTGGATCTTCACCAGCCTCCAACATGGTAGTGTCAGAGGAATCTGACAACAAATGCGAGTGAGCCCCTGGGTTCTCACTGACCTCAAGAAAAACACCCAGTAGAGGTTGGACAGCAGAAGATTCCAGTCTTACCTTTTTCACCTTCTTCTCCCCTAATGGCTGACCCTCAGGGCAGGAAGTTCCTTTCATTGTATCTTTAGCAAGAAACTTAAGACACTAGTTCTCAAGATACAAGGAAGGGGAAGAAAACCTATCATGGAGGGTTTTTGGAATGAAAGCCTGAAAGCCTGACAAATAGGACAGGTTGTATGGTTGTGAGAAGTTCCTAGGCAAAAAAAGACACTTATTGAGGTGATCTTTATCGGGAATCTGTTTCCTGCACTGGCATTTGCCCTTCCTGGCAGGAAGATGTAGGTTATAATGAAAACTGCATTCAAACTGGCAAAAAAATGACATAAGGCATTCAAACATGACCTGGGGATTAGTTTGAACTGGTGCAAAGAAGTTCTGAGGATGGTACATCCAGACATCACCTTTATGACCTACATTACATGAGGAGCATACAGGTGACATTCAGCATACCTTAAAGCAATAGTAAGCTTTAGTATACTGGCCAACATCTGGGCTTCCATGGCAGGGAATCCCACAAGTAATGAATACTGCTGAAGTGAATGAAAAGACATTGATAAGTGCCTGCTGCTACAAACTCTGAACCACAAAGAACCAAACCAGATAAATGCAGTAGAACCAGCAGAGAAACAGTCCACGCCAACTAAAGTAATATCCAACCGTTTATTGAGCGCTTTTGTCAGCTACGTCACCTGACTTCTTCAGAATAAGTACATAATTTCCTGTACTTTCATTGACAAGTCAGTTCCACCAAAAATTTCCAGTCTAAAGGCAAAATTTGTGATCTTAGAAGTAGAGGGTGATTGATAAACAGATACTACTAGAATGGAAGATGGAAAATGAGCAGTTTGGATTCAGATCAGGATGCAGCAAAACTGAGCCGATGTTTACAGTGAGACAGATAGTTGAGAAGAAGCTAAAGATTAGAAAGAGTCCAACTGGGCATTCCTAGACTTGGAGAAAGCATATGACAAGGTCTGAAGAAAGCTGATCTGGGCGTACGGGTCTATACTATAATCTCAAAGTTACGGAACATCGAATACAATATGGTCGACACCATATTATCAAAGTTCCGTAACTTCAAAAAAAAAATTTTAAACATCAAATACCCTAACGGGTTTAAGCAGGGGGTAAGCCCCCCTGCACCCCCACACCCCCTGCTACTTAAATATACCAACTCCGAGATCGCACTTTAATGTAGTATGGTGTGGAAAGGGAATATTTCCCTTTCCTACACTGTAGCGCAATCTCGTAGTTGGTATATTTAAGTAGTGGGGGGTGTGGGGTGCAGAACCCCACGCGGGGCAACATGCAGGGGGGCTTGCCCTTGTTCGTTTTTTTTTATTCTACAAATATTTTTATAGTGTTTCAATTGTTTAATAGTTCGATGCATAAAGTTAAATGTTTATGCATTCAAACTATTAAACATTCGAGATTATAATATAGACCAGGGCAGTACTGCGGTGGTACCCAGTAGGAGTGGGTGTACACCAGGATTCAGCTCTGAGCCCATGACAGTTCATACTGGTGAGGGACTATATTAGCAAACAGGTTGGAGGGGACAGGTCAACAAAGTTGCTGTATGCGGATAATATGGCATTACAGGCAGACTCTAAGCAAGAACTCCAGCAAAGTATAGTGCAATGGAATGCAAAACTGAAGGCACATGGGATGAAACTAAGCACAGATATGACAGTGGTAATGGCAGCAAACTGGAGAAATCAGAAGTAGCTGAAAAATGAGATAGAAGAGAAGATGGTGGAACAGGTAAATAGCTTCAAGTATCTGGAAGGGGTAAATGAGGAGAAGGGAAGTCTGAATGAAGAGGTCAAAGCTAGAATCAGAGGGGATGCAGCCAACTGGCACAGAGTGTCAGGTGCAGTCTATGACAGAATAATGCCAAGAAGCTGAAAAGTAAGGTGCACAAGACAGTGGTGTGACCAGTACTACTGTATGGTACTGAAACATGGGCAGTAAAGGCAAAGCAGATGAAGAAACTAGAGGTGATGGAAATGACATGCCTGAGAAGGGTGGTAGGATGCACACTGTGGGACAGATGAAGAAATTAGGACATAAGAGCAGAAGCCAAAGTAGCTTCAATTGCAGAAAAGATTAACAAGAACAGATTATGGTGGTTGAGACATGTGCAGAAAAGCAGAAGCCAATCTGATGAAGACGATTTGGGACATAGAGGAAGAAGGTAAGAGGAAATGAGGACATCCAGCAAAGAGGTGGATGGATTGTGTGAGAGAAGACCTGAGACAGTCAGGCAGTGTTGAAGAAGGCAGGAGTGTGGCACTGAATTGAGAGAGATGGTGACAGTTAACACGATTCCCCAACCCCATGTAGAAAATGGGAAAAGCGGTGATGATGATGATGATGATCTATATCTATACATATTGTTTTTTTACATTATGATGTAACCCAGGCTGAGTCTGTAATTGGTCATTATTTGATCCGTGTTCTGCCCTGCAGATTAAATAAATAAATATAAACAAAAGGAAAGACCCAGCTAAGCTAGTATCTTCATTGTGTAACACTTTAAACCTTCTGTAGAGGAGGCCCATGGGATATATACAAATTACCCTTTTAAGACATACATACAGTGTCTAGTCCCTTACTTCACCAGCGAACATGGGTCATTTGCCCCACGTAATATCAATTCCTATAGCAATAACTCATGGCTGGGTCACCCTCATGACCAAACTCCGCTAACAGTAGGAAAATCCAGGATTACCCACACCCAGATATGGGTTATTGCTGCTGTACAATGACATTATTTAAGAAAAATATTACTTACTTTTCTTAAATAATGTCCTTGTATAAGGGTACAATGGTACTCTTCTGCATTTTCCACAGTATCCTGGGGCTTCCGTGATGTACTGCGCATGTGTATGGGCCTTACATTCCCATGCTTACACAGTGCATCAGTGCTGTGTAAAGGGAGCAATGGAGAAAAGGAAGATCCCCTTTGCTTTATCTGTTTATTTATTTTTTTTAATTAAAACAATAAATCCGGAAATTTCAAATGAACCCAAGAGATGGGAGAGAGAAACTCTAAGGATAATCAGGTAAGTTTTTCTAGTTTTGAATAATGTACCTGATTATCCTTGTATTTGTCTCTGTCCCGGCTCTCTCTTGTTCATTTCAAGTCTCCATTTTTTTGTAAGTTTAAAAAAAAAAGAAGGAAAAGTAAAATTTCTAACCGGGAAAAGCCGAAAAGACAAACAACATAGTAAGAAAGCCCAGGTGACTGGGCCTTTTTCCATTGGTATATGCTCAATTTACAGTGAGCAAAAAAGTGGTTCTCAACTTCTGTGAAATGCAACAATCTGTCCTTTCATAACTGTGATCCTGTTTGCTATCGTTGCATTTGATTTGAGTTTTCAACTCTTAGTTCCTTGGCACTTGGTGGTTGCTTCAAAGGGTCCAAGGACCAGCCCATATAGATATAAATATACCTTCACACACTGCAGTACCTTTAGATATTGTAATACCTGTGCTAAAGATAAAGCAATGGGATTTGAAATAACCATGGAAAATTCACTGGGTGTATTTTCACAGGAAATACTGTCTGCAAAGATGCATTACAGTCTGCCTTTGTGTTTGATTCATTTATACTACTCTTCCAGTTAAGTTCCCTTTGTAGGTATTTAACAACAGTAAACTTGGATCTTATTTCATGCAACCTGTAAGTATTCCTGTACTGGGTGCTTGTCCCACATGATGTTTTATAGTTTTTTCACAGCACTGTTGCTATATTTTTTGGTATGGATGGCTTTTCCATCTTAACCAGCCTCCAGGTCACCCTAAAATGTGAAATGGAACAGTGTTATAACAAGATAGCTAGATTTTTCAGGTCATGCAAGTCACAGAAAACATCGCTGTTCTGCACTAAAAACTCTAAATTGGCTAGAAACCACCAGATAAGTAATACCCAACTTCTTTTAACACATAAAATTATGGGCCGGATTCACGAAGGCTTGCACGGAGTCTAAGAGTAGTGTAAGACTCCATGCAGCCTTCGCGATCCAGGAACAGCCCAAAGTCCATGTAAGAGACAAGCTAAAACGGCTCTTACACAGAGTGGGCGTGGATAAGCTAATCACCTCACTTGCAGCTGAATAGCATGCAAATGAGGATGATTAGCGATCCAGGAAGCCCAGAACAGCCCATGTAAGAGCCGTTTTAGCTGCAGAAATGTACTCAGTTGACAACTGAGTACGTTTCTGCAAAAACTGTAATGGAGCCATGTCAGCTCCAAATAAAGGGTGCATATGTGTCAGGCAGCATGCCAATGGCCAAATATGTGGCCATTGGCAAAGTAACCTGATGCAAATATATTAAAAATATAATTTTTTTTTTCGGCAGTTGCCGATGTTTAAACCCAGAGCAGCCCCGCGCAAATGGGCTGCGCTGTATAAAACATAAAAACGAAGGTTTTAAACCTACAAATGTAGGTTTTATGCAATACATGGAATGTCAATGCAGGGACCAGCAGACCAAAACCAACATGGCCACCGTGTAGTGGTTGCTAAGGGGGGAAGCTGAGTCTAAGAGATGTAACTAAGCATTAGTAGGCAATCTGATGCAAATGAGTGTTAGGATACTGAATTCCACTGTCACATAGCAAATGAGCACAGTCTGAGTAGTGTAAGAGTTACAGAAGGGGGAGGAACAGAGTAGGAGATAGGTGACATCACAGGGGGGAATGGTAGAAAGAAATGCAGTTCATTGGAGGTCAGAGTTACATGACAGATGTCAAACAGATATCATGGAAAGGGGTGTGCCACTAACTAAGCATGAGAAAGTCAAGAAATGGAAGGTGTACACTGTTGCCTACACCAAAGTTTCTTGCTGGATGTGTATGCGTGTGCGTGCCATGAAGCACGAGTAAGGCAGTGTGCGTGCGTGTAAGGCAGACTGAGCATGTGGGAGCATGTTGGGAGATGTTTAACACTGTTTGCATGGGCGTGCATGCATTTTAATCCGAATAAGCAGATTCTGAACCATGTAAGCATGTGTGCACGCGTGTAAGCCACTGTGAGCGTGTTTCTGCTGGTGTGCACATGGCTCCTCCCTGAGGAAACAGAGAGGAAAAAGGAAGCAACAGATTTAGTAGGAAGCTAGCAGGGAATACTGCTGGAGCTAGCAGGTGAAAACAATTAGACGCAGGCAATTACACAGGCAGAATAGTATCCCAGCCCAGCACTTACAACTCTGCAAACAGCAGTGCAGGATGTTTCTCTCAAGAGACACTGCAAGACAGGAGTTAAGTTATCAGAAGTGAAAACTGAAAAAGCTGAACTCAGAGCAGAAATGTTAGGGGCTGCCATAGCTGTCATAATGAGACATAGGTGACTTGCTGAGGGTGGTGACAATGCAGATGGTGCCAGACAGCCCACAGTGAGGAGACGGAAAAGACTGCGCAGACCCAGGGTCACCTACCATGGGTTACATGAGCTGGAGATAGTAGAGCGCTATAGAGTGGACAGAGACCTCCTGCAGCAAATAGTGGAGCTGTGCAGGCCACGCCTCACACACAGAACCAACAGAGGGGAACCCATCCCAGTGGAAACCAAGGTATGTGTTGGCCTAAGAATACTAGCAACAGGTACCTTCCAGAGACCTACTGGTGATATGATGGGGATATCACAGGCATCAGCCTCCAGGGTACTGCACCAGTTCCTGGATGCCATGTCAGCACATGTTGGTGATTATGTATATTTCCCCAATGCCCGTGAGGTATTGGCCAGCAATATGCATCTCTTCCAGCAAATAGCGGAATACCCTGAGGTACTGGGTGCAATAGACTGCACGCACATACGCATCAAAGCACCAGCCTGTGAGCGGGGTAGGGCATACATCAACCACAAGGGCTTCCCCTCCATCAACTGCCAGGTCATGTGTGATGCCCAGGGCATAATAATGAATGTGTGTGCTGGCTGTCCTGGGAGCTACCATGATTCCCACATCTGGCATTTGATGCAGCTGTACCAGACATTTGCCAATGGAGACATCCCGCATGGACACCTAGTGGGGGATGCAGGTTATGCACTGGAGCCGTGGCTGATGACACCCATCAGAAACGCACACACACCTGAACAGGAACGCCATAATGAGGCACACGCACAAACACGTAATGTAATAGAGCGTGTGTTTGGGCTGCTCAAGTCATGGTTCCGGTGTCTGGACACATCTGGTGGAGCCTTGCAGTACACACCAACTACATGTACCCAAATTGTCATGGTATGTGCTATGCTACATAATATGATCTTGCGAAAACAGCTGCAGCAGGACCAGCATATGGCTGGGCCAAACAGCCCCCCACCATTGCCAAGGCCATCACAGGCAGAACGTGACTCGGAGGAGGAACAACCTGAGCCTGCCCCAGTAGGCAGAAGGAGGCGTGCCCAGTATGCCCTGGCCTTGGCAAAGAGGCAACGCATAGCACATACACTGGCTCAGTAGGAACCCTGGGAATGATACCCCTCTCTGACTCACTCATATAGTAACAGAGATGCCTAACATGACACAACCTGCTCTCAAACATGTACAGGGAAGTGTAATATGCGCATCCGACAGAGGCAGCCCTGCAGCACCACCTGAGGCATGAATGCTATGTGTTAAGTAATGTAACACCATGTACTATATGCACACCTGAGGACCCTGACTAACATCCTATCCTCACCAAGCATCATGCCACAACATGACAATGAGATGATCAAGTACAATAATTGACGGAAGTATCGCAGTTAGTCAAAAGGGATCCAATGTGTGCAAGTCTGGGATGACATGCTGAGCATGACATGATGCACCACCTGCTAGGACTGGTGTGCACCTATCAGTGCAGGCCATATGGATACTGGCAAAGGCTGTTGTTACCCACAGTGTGCCCTGAATAGGTAAGGCTCAAAACACAAACCTATCTCCATAGGTATCAGAAGGGATAAGAATAAGATAAGGGATAAGTTGAAACAGCAAGATGCATGCAGTCTAAACTCACCCAGTATGGAGAATGGTGATATCTGCGCTGTAACAGAAAACTCAGCCACAACAGCACCCTAACACTACCAGGTTACACCTCATACTGTGCTGTACAGCCTCAAAACATGGAACAAGCTACAAAAGGAGGGTGACTAGCAAGAATTGTCAAGGATAACCACACCCCCATGTTGTTACCCCAACAAAAAGCAGCATGGACTAGCCATGGTCAAGTAACAGTGGCTAAAACTGCCCCCCAGTTTATAGCCTGCTACAGACTACTGTCCCAACACCAGGAACTGCACCTGGCCTATGCTGGAATACATGAATATATCAAGTCCTCCAAACCACATTATATTGGGTGACTGAAAATACCCAGACATAGACTGGGAGCATTATACTATCTCCAACAGTGTAGGACAAAAGTTCATAGAATCCATAAACCAAAAGGCCCAGGAACAATGTACCACTCCCACAAGAGGGGTAAGCATACTGGATGTGATAATCAGCAACATGGGTACTGGATGGCAAGATGAGAAGTGTATTGCTCACTGGTAAAACCAGACCATAGAGTAATCATACTGGATATACAAATCCTGACCACAGTCCCTGGCAAGAAAACCACAGTGGAAAACATGTGTAAAGCAATATTTGCACTCCTCCAAACTGATGTGGAATGCATTAAAGGTCCTGTGCAGGTGCAAAATATGGGCCACACCTCAGAACATGTAATACAGCCATTCCATGAACACTGCCAGGAATGCTTGGATTATGCAATCCTAAATTAAAACAAGACACAATGCCATACACGAGGAATCTGGCATGGTGGACACCAGCCATAACCAAACCATGCAAGAGAATGAGGAAGCTACTACATGATAGAGCAAACATAAACAATGAAGTAATCACTGATCAGTAGTATGGCAATAAAATCTGTCCACACATACAATCCACTAAGGCCAGCCACAACAAGTTGAATCTGTGAATCCTGAGGCAATGTTACACCTGCCCCAAGTACACAGACAACCCCAACTCCACCCAAGAAATACAAATATATGTGAGAGATGCAACCAGCTATCCAAACTGGAGTCTGAGCTCCCTCAACTCAGTACTCCCAAAACTAGTCAGGAGGAGAAGGTAACCACACACACCACAAACACAGTCCCACATAGACCTATCACAACTGCAAACCAAACACATAAACACAGAAAAACATTCCCGGAGGCACAAATTACAAACACAGCACACCAACAGAGGCCTCTAAAGCAGACACCCAATCAAACAACCTCCAAACATAGCACATGCAACACATAGTACACAAAGCTGGTGTGCCAAACAGTCACAGGCCAGAAGGAGAAACAACATGCCTGATACAATTGTAATAGGTGACTCCATAGTCAGACACACTGCTGTCCCGCACACCAGACTGAACAAGGGAAAGGGTACAGTAAGCTGCCTGTAGGCTGCCACAATACGCCACATAACAGAAGTATGCAGGTCACTCCAAAGCTAGTATAAATATGATGAAGTCATAGTCCATGCTGGTGTGAATGACCTGAGATGTACCTCCCTAGACTACATGAAAAGAGACATAGATGAGCTCTCTGATTATGTAGTCCAGGCCAGTATGACACTCACCGTTTGCAGCATCCTACCCTTACCAAGAATAATGCCACAGTACAAACACGGAATGATCAGTCATAGCAAGTGGCACACTTACTGGTGTCATTCCAAGGGGATCCAATGTCTGTCTGCTTGGGATGTCATGCTTGACAAGCCACGCAGCTGTTCTTGGGATGGCTTGCACCTGTTACCCCTGGGCGTCTGAATATTGGATAAGGCCTTTGCCACCTCCATAGAGCCTTTTGTAGGCAAGGCTGAAAAGACTGACCCACCACCCTGGAAAACATAAGTGGAAAGAAACATAAGGGTAATGCTGACCAATGCCAGATGTGTAAACCCCAATATGCATGCTCCCAAGGCCATCCCCAGTATGGAGAACATTGATGTCTGTGCAGTGACAGAAACCTGCTGCAAGCCTCATGACAGCACACCAGCACTACCAGGTTATACCACGTATCATGTGTCATGGCCCCAAAACCTGGAACAAAACATAAAAGGAGGGTGAGTATCCATATTCAGCACAGACACCCATACGTCCAGGTAAGTGACAATGCTCAAGGCATTGGAGTCCACCCATGTGCAACTAACTGTAGGCAAGACTGCTGTACAGTCTGTAGCATGCTACAGACCACACTCTCACACATAGGAACCCCACCCAGCCGTCCTGAAGACACTGGACAGTATGAATGTCCCACCAAATACCAAACAAGGTACCACAAATTACCACATAGGTGGTAAACCATTATGTATGGAAGGAGTAACCAGGGACCTAGGGACACAAGTGGACAGTAACCTGTTATGTGACACCCACATTGCCAATGTGGCTAGGAAGACTGTCTACATTTGACACCGTATCAGGAAAGGATTCACATCTACATCAACAGAGGTCATTGTGCCCCTATACTGTTCTCTAATCACACCCATAATCTAGTACAATGCCTCATGTGGGATGTACCTTACCTGACACCTGCAGCAGTTAGAAAGACCTCAAAGGTACCTCACCAAGAGGATAAAGGGTCTCAAATATATGTCATATGCTGCCTGGCTGTAGACACCCCAGCTGAATGCAGTCACATACTGCCTACACAGAGGCATTGCATGCCTGTTGTAGAAGGCCATGCCCAACACAGGAGTAATGGACATGCTCCACCCCAGAAAACTCAAATCCATCGCAGCTGTGAGAGTGAGAGATGTCAACCTCAACAAATAATGAAATAGGATGTGCTGGTGGGACAGATACATAATCCAGAGGCTCCCCACACCCTGGACCAGAATCCCACTCCATGTTAGGCAGAGCCCCTCACTGACACTCTTCAACAGGAATCTTGCCAAGTGGATGGATGACTGTAGAGTTACACTGGGGGTCTTCACTGTGTCATGTCCAGACAGAGGCACAACAAAGCAAATCATAAATGGCCATAATATTCACATAGCAAGGGGTGGCAAAAGCCACACACACTCTGGCTAGGCTAACAAATGCCCTAGGGTGGATAGCCTAGTATGAACCTATGAACCAACAAATTGTACAGGACACTAAGGATAATCCCAAGGCTTTCACAACTGATGGTAGGAACCATATTGGGAATTCACAGATATGCTCTGAATCACACAAATATCACAAACAGACACACATATTGCCAACATACATCCTGACAGGTGCAGTGCAACCCCCCCCTCCCCCGAATGCAGAATATCTATCCCAGCAGACTGCTGGCCCCCTGACATTGCAGATGCTGAGGTAACAGCCAACATCTACAAAGCAAAACTCATAGCAGCAATGGTATGAGATGGTGTCCTGGGCTTAGTGCAACATGGACTCCAAAATGAATGGAATGCCAAACCACACTACTGCTCAGTGTCAGCCTTACGACAGAATATGTACCCAAAGAGCAGTGTACAACAACAGTGGTCCTTCTCAACAAAAGTGTTGCCTGAATGGATACTGAAAACTACTACCCCAGAATCCTGAGAAGCTCGGTCTACACAGCTATGCAAAGGATCAGCATGTACCACAGACATAAAGATATTGGGGACCTACTGACACTGGACCCTACCCAGTGTGGTTTTTTAAGTGCAGATCCTGCCCCTAAACATGTTTGACTCAATTGAAACAGTCATTAAGGTCATTGATGAGGGCAATGTGGTCCACACAGCGTAGCTGGACCTTGCAAAGGCTTCTATACAATACCCTACATGTTCATTATAGATAAGCTCACCAGCTTAAATATAAACCCCAATGTCAGTAGAGGGGTTGCAAACCAGACCAAGGACAGAACAGACATGGTCAGACATGCTGCAGCCATGTCAGACTACAAACCAGATATAACTGGCATCCCACAAGGCTTGGTCCTGGGATCTCCCTCGTCTGGTATATATGTCCCATAGGTACAGGCAAACATGGAAGGACTGTATCCGAACATGTTTGCAGAGGACTACAAACTGCTCACCACATATGATCCACCAGCTGATACAAGCATCCCACGAAAGGGCCACATAGAAACAGACAACTGGTGCCATAGCCATGTCAGCAAGCTAATTGCAGAAATGTGTATAGTCAACCCCCGTGGATATACAGTAAGTGCCCACCAATTACCACATAGGTGTTAACCCATTATGTAGTTAACATGTAATGAGAGACCTGGGGACATAAGGTGATAGATATCCTGCAGTGGACAAACATGTGCTGTAGTGTTTACAGAAACATACCATATACCCACCTAATCATGAAGGTTGTCAGATCTAGATAAGGGGAGGTCATTGTGGCTCTGCAGTCATCCTTCATCAGCGGTACAATTGACTACAATAGCCCCTGTGGGATGTACCTCAGCAGACATCTCTATCAACCGCAAAGTCCCCAACAGTACCTCACCAGGAGTATCAAAGAGCTTGCATAGATGCCATGTGTTGCCTGTGTTGCTGGTATCAATAAACATGCTGCACCTTGTACAATCTGAATGGCAGTGAGCTATGCACATGAGAGACCTGAACCCCAGCACTGACTTACATAGGACAAGCTGTCCTGCATGATCCATAACACAGAAGCCACCCCACCCATGAGTGAACCCCAGTACAGGCTACCCATAGAGTCACTTATCAATCTTCCTCAATAGGAATCTTGATGAGTGGATGGGAGATGGTAGCTTTATCCTGGGTATCACTGTCATGTCACAGGTAGACAGAGGCACAGTATACTAACCATGACATATGTCATGGCAAACTCCACTTACAATGCATGTTGAAGGACAAACACACTCTCCAACTAGCATTAGACATGGACTAGGGCACATCGCTAGTGTTTGCAAATGTACACCTATGTTGTGGAATACACTACCAATGTTGGACAAGCCTGGTTTAAGTAGTTCATATCTGAACAGAATGCAACATGGTCAGATGTACACAACTGGCCCCTAACCAGGCTGTTGTGCTCACTATCGAAGTGTAAAGCAGTGATAGCACTAAAGCCCAGGATACTGTCCACCACAGTCAAAGTACTACCAGTACACTATACAGTACTACAGTGTTAGGTCAGTGTGAAAGGATGTTGACAACTGTATGCAAAGTATCCAATGCAAACACTGCAGGCACAGTATAATCCTGTTGTGTTCACACACAAAGCAGTTGTACAGTAACTACACAACATGACACACAACACACAACCATAAAAGGGTGATATTTGTTGAAGTTCACACTCATTCACAAATGTGGTGGGCTGCAGAGTCCAACATATGGAATGCTCACACTGGGCATGCTCACACACATAAATGAGACATATGTCAGACAACATGCCATGGGAAGGCTGAACTGGGCATGCTCACACACTTAGGCCAAATCTCAGTGTAGCAGTTGGACACACATATCTGGTATTTTTATGTGTTATTCCGGGAACCGACCACATTACAGCAGTCTGCCCAGTGCACACAGTTAAATGACTACAGAGACATACGTGATATAGTGGATCCCTCCCATATGCAAACATCTTCCACAGATGCACAAGTTGTTCATACAAACAGGGAATGCTATGGCAATAAAGATGTGCAAACAGTCTACCAGCAACAAATAATGTGCATTTGACAATTAAACATATGGGTGTAGAGGTCAACACTAGGCTGTTTGCCCTAGGGAATGACAGCTAAGCCAGAGTGTGCTTGGTGTCTGCCTCCCCACAGGATGCACATTCCCCTTTCTAAACACCGATGATGTCAGCACCCTATAAGTACAGCAGGAGAAAAGAAACTTCCCAGTAATGCGAATAGCGCGCTCTGCTAATGCATCCATCACAAGTGTCATAACATAGTTAGGTAGGGGTTTGAATCCTGCAAATGCTCAGTGTGTGTGAGTGAGTGGGGTTGGTGTGTGTAAGTCTGTGGGAGAGAAATGTCCCTTCTGGCAACTGGGAAAACACACTGCAGGATGCACATTCCCCTATCTAAACACCAATGATGTCAGCACTCTATAAGTATAGCAGGAGAAGGGAAACCTCCCAGTAATGTGAATAGCGCGCTCCGCTAATGTGTCTGTCACAAGTGTCATAACATGCAAATGCTCAGTGTGTGTGTGTGTGTGTGTGAGTGGGGTTGGTGTGTATGTAAGTCTGTGTGAGAGAAATGTCCCTTCTGGCAACTGGGAAAACACACTGCAGGATGCACATTCCCCTTTCTAAACACCGATCATGCCAGCACTCTATAAGTAAAGCAGGAGAAGAGAAACCTCCCAGTAATGTGAAAAGCACGCTTTGCTAATGCATCCATCTCAAATGTCATAACATAGTTAGGTAGGGGTTTGAATCCTGCAAATAGTAAATGTGTGTGTTTGTCTGAGGGGGGTTAGTGTGTGTGAGGGAAATGTTCCTTTTGGCAACTAGGAGAACAGACTACAGGATGCACATTCCCCTTTCTAAACACTGATGATGTCAGCACTCTATAAGTATAGCAGGAGAAGGGAAACCTCCCAGTAATGCAAATAGCGTGCTCTGCTAATGTGCCCGTCTCAAGTGTCATAACATAGTTAGGTAGGGGTTTGCAGCCTGCAAATGACAAGTGTGTGTGTTTGTCTGAGGGGGGTTAGTGTGTGTGCAATTGTGTGTGAGGGAAATGTCCCTTTGGCAACTAGGAGAACAGACTACAGGATGCACATTTCCCTTTGTAAACACTGATGATGTCAGCACCCTATAAGTACAGCAAGAGAAAGAAAACCTCCCAGTAATGCGAATAGCACACTCTGCTAATGTGTCCATCTCAAGTGTCATAACATAGTCAGATAGGAGTTTGAATCCTGCAAATGGCAAGTGTGTGTTTTTGGCTGAGGGGGGCTAGTGTGTGTGTGAGGACAATGTCCCTTTTGGCAACTAGGTGAACAGACTACAGGATGCACATTTCCCTTTCTAAACACTGATGATGTCAGCACCCTATAAGTACAACAAGAGAAGGGAAACCTCCCAGTAATGCGAATAGCACACTCTGCTAATGTGTCCGTCTCGAGTGTCATAACATAGTCAGATAGGGGTTTGAATCCTGCAAATGGCAAGTGTGTGTTTTTGGCTGAGGGGGTTAGTGTGTGTGAGGACAATGTCCCTTTTGGCAACTAGGTGAACAGACTACAGGATGCACATTCCCCTTTCTAAACACTGTTCAGCTGAAGGCCATGGCTCTGGCACAAGTCGTCTGTTTTTATGATGCCCCTTTGGAAGATGCTTGTGACGGCTGGAGAGTCGATTATGGTGGCCAGTTCGCAGTCATCTGCATATTTGGTCAGCCACAGTCTGTCCGTGTTGGCCTGTACCTCCAATAAATATATACCAAACAACAGAGGTCCCAGGACTGAGCCTTGTGGGACACAACTCATAACTGGTTTGGAGTCTGGCATGGCTCCAGCAATTCTAACCATGTGGGTTCTGTCCTTGAGCCACTGTGCAATCCATCTAGTGACATAGGGGCTTATATTTAAGCTGGTGAGCTTCTCTAGAATGCCCAAGTGGAGTATTGTTGTGAAGGCTTTTGCAACGTCCAGGTAGGCTGTGTGAACCACCTTCCCCTTGTCAATGGCCTTGGTGACTGTTTCAAAGAAATCAACCAGGTTAAACCTGGTAGTGCTGGTGTGCTCTCAGTAGCCCTGAACCAGGCATCTGTTACTGCACAGATATCGATGTTCTCCATGCCAAGGAGTGTTTTGGGTGCATGCATCTGGAGGTTTAGACTTCTGGCATTGGGTAACATTACTCTTAGTTTCTTATCCCTTGTGATACCTATGAAGGTGGGTTTGTCATTTGAGCCTTGCCTAACATAGGCACTATGGGGGTAGCAAGAGCCTTTGCCAATATCTGAAAGCCCAGGTGTGACAGGTGCAGGCCGTCCCTAGCGAAGCAGGTAGTTCAACAGAAGATGAATATGTGAAGGTGTAGTGCCTGTGATTAGTTAGCAGTAGCATATATGACTGCTCACGTGGACACATGCCAGGTAAGTCATATGCATTGTGTCACAGGCAATGTACATGTGAACAGGACAAACAGTGACATCCTGTCAAGTGGGACATGGACATACATATAGTAAGCTATGCAGATGGCACTAGGACTCCACAGAAGCTCTATAACTATGCATTGCAGGTGTGATCAGTATTCCAGGGTAATTGCAAGCAAACATGCATGCAAACAAAGCTACAGTAAACAGGGCTGCATGTAGTCCATTGTACAACAAACAAGCTGTACCAGTTCCAGTAGGTAACACTGCAAATATGCAGGCACTATGCACATGTACATGGACATACATGGGTCAGATGGCTAGGGTCCAGTCTCAGTGCACACAAGTGTACAGACCATGTACTGTCAGGATGTACAATAACTGGATGGAAACCCATGTGCTCATACCTGCAGTAATACACATGTCAAATAACAGACACTGAGCCTTCATTCAGTGGTTCCATACTTAGTAGGATGTATGCTACCTGGCCTGCCATCACAGTATCCCTGACATATATGGGGACTCTCCCTCCTGTGACAGTTAATTATGTGTGTTGGGGCTGTCTAGCATGGTATGAGATGTGAGCATGCAGTGCTAGAGTGCTCCTGTGTGTCCTGTACCAGTCGTGTAGTACTGCACACATATCAACATCCTCAAACATCTGCATTGCAGAGTCCAGTGTGGGCAACATGCCACTTGCAATTTACATGTCCATCATTGTGTATTACTACATTCATTACCTTATCCCTTGTGCTACCTATGTATGTAGCCTTCTGTTGACATCATTACCACCAGTATGCCAACATGTGCAGATGATACACTATGGTACTTACCATGGGTGTAGACAACAGAACATGACAATCACACACTTACTGCATCAGGCATGCTGTGATATACCCACAATTAATTCAGCACACAGTACTGTTAACAACATGATACTATTACTACACATCTATGTGGTCACCCTGTGCATCAGCAACATGTTAACCTGTACCTGCACAGTTGTTACAGATTGCAGGAGGTGGCACAGTTTCATCATATGCACAGGGTGTGAACTTGGTATGCCTGAGTCAGCCACCGATATCACCAATTGACATGTATGTGTATGTGTGTTGTTGAGGGACAGCAGTAGAAGGTGGGACAATGTTGATGCAGTGTGTGCATGTATGCGGTAGCCCTAGGTGTTGTCAATTCACCTGTGTGTATGGATGCACACAGTTCCACCTCATGGCTGCCATATACTGGTGTTTGTGGACAGCTGTACCTGCCAGGTCATACAGATCAGTGTCTCTGGCCACGGACACGGTACCTGTGCCTTGTAGGGGTGATACGGACCGTATCCGGTACCAACCCAGACTGGGTACTGTCATCAGAAGCAGGTGTTCATTGACTGGACACAGATCCCTGTCAGGCCTGGCCAGAGCCACGTGCACATGGTCTCCTGGGGCGGTCTGATGAGAGCACAGACCCAGCATTGCTGGGGCTGCTGTTGGCACTACGGGGGCGGCCGCGGCCCTGCTGTCATCTGCGATGACTGCTAGCTGCTGCTGTTGCTGGCATACGGCCACATCGACTCCTCAACCACCCACCATCGCCCTGGCTCATGGACATGTAGTTGTGGAACCAGTCTAATATGTCCCCACAACGTCTGTCTATGACATTGGTGAAATCACGGATGGCAGTCGCAATGTCACGCATACTGTCAGTCATGGTTGTGCGACATGCTGTCAGCTCCCTCAGACCCTGTCTGGTGTACCGTTCCATACGTGACTGTGCCTGTATGACAGCCCGAAACATAGCTGAGGTTGTAAGACCTCTGTGGGCACGTCTGACAGGGGCAGTACACCCACGGATGCTCCCACGAGAACCCCTGGACATCTGTCTGTGTGGTACCATCTCTGGGCCATGCCCATGGCTGCTGTGTGGGGAGGCATGTGCCACAGATACCACATGACCCTGGTCAATGCCCACTGTATGCTGTCCATCACCTAGGGACATTGGTGACAAAGGGTGTATTGGCAGGATAACTGTGCACATTGATGGGGTCGACAGCTGTGTACTGTCAATCGGCTGACCAATGGCGGACCCTGGCATACTTTCCTGTGCCATTACACAGATGTCATCATTATCAGTACCCACGGCACCTGATTCAGGTTCCCTGCTACATGACACCAGAGCAGCAACAGAACCTGTGGGAGGGAAACAGGAAACACAGTTTACAATGTCTACACATTACCAGTGATGCACACATGCACACATGCACAGGTGCACACATGCACACATGCACATGCACAGGTGCACACATGCACACATGCACACATGCACACATGCACACATGCACACATGCGCACATGCACACATGTGCACATGCCCACATGCATGCATGTGCAAAGGTGCACACATGCACACATGCACACATGCACACAGGTGCACAGGTGCACACATGCACACATGCACACATGCACACATGCACAGGTGCACACATGCACACATGCACAGGTGCACACATGCACACATGCACACATGCACACAGTTTCACACAATTGTACAGTACTCAGTATGCATGATATCAACACACAGACACAGACACACCTACATGCATACAAAGAGCATTACTAAGTGAGCCAAATAGTACTATTACTATCAACACTATTACAGGAATTGTTAATACACACTCACCAGCATGGATAGGCTGCATTGCTGTTATACCAGAGGGTCCTGCAGACGTGAAGAAACTAATGTCAGTGGGCACAACTGTGCCATTGTTACTGAGTATGATACAGGTCAGTGGTACAACAGTCCCCTTTCACAGGTCAGCTGCTAATATTGAGGATATCACACTTGCACATTAAATACTATGATGACAGCTACAAACCAAGGACACACCTCACACATGCATTAACTACCAGTGTACACAACAGTCAACTATACATATGGCATATTACCTGCACATTCACTGTCTTGCTGCTGCATGGCTCCAGCCTCCATCATAATGCATGTCTGCTGCTGTTGTTGTTGCTGGCGGACTGGAGCCACTACACTCATGAGTAGTCCCTCCAGTCTGGTGAGTGGGGGATGTGTAGCCACCCCACCACCTGTGGCGACCTGTTGCCTGTGGATATCCGACGCATGCTGACGGACATGTCTGATTAAATCACTGCAGTGATGTCGTACCTGCTCATATGTCCTATTATGCGTGCCTATGTCATTTACCCGGCGGACAAGGTCTTGCCACAGTGCAGCTCTCTGCTGCTGATTCTGGCTGGTGCGGGAAAAGAGTATTGCATAATCCTGCACCAGGCTCTGGTGTATCTCCTCATCCTCAGCTATGGAGTAGGTGGGATTCCGCGGGTGGGCCATGTACCTGAGAAAGAAAATAACCTGGTATCAGCAATATATGTCAGCAGAATTTGGCACACATACTACACATGCTACTCGACTGTTATGATACAACATATCTCACATATGTAGCATCTGTCTGTCTATTGGTGGATACACATGTAGATGGCCAGGTGTCAGTGCTCAGCCAGCAACTGTGCAACAGTACAAGGCACACTCCATACGACATACTACCAAACCCCAGCAGTCAGAACACTGATTCAGGTCAAGAGCACCTCCTCACTCTGGGGGTTTGTATCTAGGTACTGTATGGCTTACATCATCAACTACTGTGAGCTGACCACACACTGATTGCCCTGGATATACATATCCCACCTCCACCACCAGCACAAACGACTATAGTGCATAACATTACAGATACAAACTTTACACTTTGTAACAGTGACATGGTATCCTTTCAGCCCACTGGGCCAGTGGCAGATACAACCCACAATGCTGACCCCTACACAATTGCTTTCTACAGACATCTCCGAGAATGCATGGATCATGCAATCCCATATATGACCAAGACACTCTCCACAAAGGGACAGCATCCTGTTTGGTGTACCCCAGCCAGAGACAGATTGTATTACAGAAGATGGAAGCTACTGCAAGACAGAGCATAATTCCATAAAGGGAGGGCATGTCTGAGCAGCACTAGTAAGGATCTATTTTCCATCATACAAAATCCACGGGCAACTTTGAAAGGGAAATCAAGAGGGACACTACAGATAACCAGAAGGCCTTCTTCAGTTATGTTAGCAACCCGGTCAGGATCCATCCTCTATGCCCATAGTTAGTACACAACAACAAATATTTCACTGACACCACAGTTATCGACAACATTGTGGCAGACAGGTTCAGTGCAGGTGTCACCCCGCCCTCTCCCCCAAAATAAGACATAGTTATCCCAGCTGACTGTAACCTCCCTGTCATCACAGATGCCCAGGTGAGAGCCACCCTCAGGACAGCAGAATACACAACATGAATGGGACCTGATGGTATCCCCAGTTGCATGCTACATAAACTCTGACAGGAGCTAAACACACATATAGAAGTGCTATGTAACACTAGCCTGACTACAGGATATGTACCTGTACACTGGCGCACAGCAGCAGTGGTTCCACTCCACGAAGGAGGCACCTCAACATGCTAATACAATACAACACAATACATTACATTACATTACAATACAATACTATACAATATGCTATTGCCCCTAGGACTACAGCAGCATACTGTTCTGCTACCCTGACCATTGTGACACATGTGGTGTGATGGTACCTGCTGCTGTCACACAGTTACACAGGATGACTCATATGGCATATTACCTATCTGACTAACATTCAGCAGGGGTATGTGTGACATGTACTCATGGGGAGTCTTGCTTCTTAACACTGTGTGGTTTATTGCAGGGTATGTCTTATCTGTGGGTAGGAACTCTTACCTCCACATGTGCACTCTATTGCAGTGGCATGGACGACACACAGCAGACATGTAGGTTGTGGATGGTGTGAGGTGTTACTATGGTTGTTGGACATCTGTCATGGGTGTGACTTACATATCTAAATCCGGGAGTGGTAACCTCTATGTGGGTAGCATATGTGTACTCTGTGGTGTTGTCAGTCACTGTGCATTGGTAATGTGTTTGAGTGCATTGTGACAGTGTTGTACATGTCACTGTGCCCTTCTCCATATCTGTAGCTGTCATGTAAGGTCCATACCATGGCATCCATTATGTGGTGTGGAGGGGTACACCGACCTACATGTCCATAGCTGACACACCATATCCGCTGACACATACCATGTGCAGGTATTCCAGGGATAGTGTGCCACTGTGAATATCATTGGGGCCACTGTTGTACACATTTATGACCCTGTTCACCCCTGACACATGCAGTGGTGGGCAGCCAATCACATATCTGGTGGTTACTGGTGTAGGTGATCTGGAATGTGGTATGGTACTCCGGTTTTGACACTGGTGTTCACTCTATGCCTTTGTCACTAGGCACCTGTTGCAATACATCTGTACACATGTGCCTCACTCAGAATTTATATACATCTCTCTCTCTCTCTATATATATATATATATATATATATATATATATATATATATATATGTATGTAGATATATCTATATGTATATATCTATATATATCTATATATCTATATATATATATATATATATATATATATATATATATATATATATATACATATACACATATATATATATATTGATGTACATATATTGCTATAGATGTGGAGGGGGGGCACAGAGGGGTGTAAGTGACAGAGGGGGTGGGACAGGCTGTGTTGCAGGTCGTCATATACAGTCATACCTGTAGATAGATCAGTCTGTCTATGTATATGTATTTACATATATCTATATCTGTATGTGTGCATTACATAGATATGTTTGTACAATATTCTATCTACATCTGTCTATGTATTCCTACATCTCTCTCTCTATGTATGTATACATATATGCATATCATATATATATATATATATATATATATATATATATATATATATATATATATACATATATATATATATATATATATACATACATATGTTGACATACATGTATCCATATGTTAGACAGGTATATCAACATATTTGTCTACCATACTGTATACACACACTAACATACTGCTAAACATACATAACTGTGAAACCTACTTTGTACATGGCACTACAACCTTCAATCAACCAACATTGATATGTGCACATAGATGCTTTCACATACAAATGTATGTACAGCCTTCACTGATAGTTGCTGTATGTCCCCTGCCCTTTACACATCTTCATATACATATGGATACAGACCAATAACACATATGGAGGGTTCACAGTATGTAGACCTTTATAGTATTACTTTACATTACCTGAGTTTGTCACAGCTGCTTGTGTTGCTGTCTGGTTCTCTGTCCTGCTGCTCCACTTCCCAGTTGTCAGCTTTCAGGTAGCTGTTGCTGAACAATTTGTTTGTGTCTGCTTAATTGCAGTTTTCTCTGTCTCTGTCTCTCTCTCTCTCTCTCTCTCTGTCTCTCACGTCCTTCTCAGGGTGCAATGAAAGTATTGCATGTGTGGACTGGGAGTACAGCATACTTTTGTAGATATCTGCATATGCCCATGTGATGGCCTCTGCACCAATTGTTAGCCAGCATTTGCTAATTGCATGCAGCCAGTTGTGTACTGATTGCAGTTCTCACTGTGATTTCAGAACAGTGCTATAAAAAGGTATGTGAGATAGGCGTAGCCCTTTCATATTTTAAGGGCAGGGACCATGCTGTTATGCTGTGGACGATGTTCTGTGAGTGTAAAGGTTGGTATCTCTCTCATATTTCCAGGTGGGTTGTAGATTAACATTCCTCCATTCATTTCTCCAGTTTCCTGTACTAACTGTGTATGTACACTGACACCTACAACTACTACTACTGTTAATGTGTGTGTGTGTGTGTGTGCTTTCCTTTCACTTTTGCTTGCACTTTGTTGCTAAGGCTTCAATAGTTGCCCTTTACAGTCACTACTTGTATGCCTGCTAGGTGTCTTGACTGTAGTGTGCTGCTGTAGCTTTCCTATTTTCCATGTATATTCACACCTTGGAATGCTTGCTATATCTGCTAGGGTGTTACAGCATGCAGTGTGGTCTGGCCATGGTGTGGGCCTTGACATCTATTAGGGTATTTGAGTATGCTGCTGAGCAGGCCCCAGAGAGTTTCAGGTTCATCTGTTATGTGCCTCATGGAATGGTACATATCAGTGGGGTACACCCATTAAAATGTCTGGTATGCTGCAGTTGTGACTGTGGGTTAGCATGAGCATATGTATTACTACACTTTTTCTGCCATGCAAGTGATGAATACTTTCAGGACTCCATAGTTACCATTGCATGTGTTACACCTTTCTGCCTACTGTTTGTACATTTCACATGGGGTCTGTGGGGCATCCCTGTAAGTCATTCACTGTTGCTATGTCTAGGCTCTTAACTATTCAAATATGGTGGTGTCAGACCCGTCATGTGTACAGATATTTGCAGGTTGTCCACATTTCCGCCTCATATTTTGGTCAATATCTCATGCACACCTTTTTCTGGCAAGTCACTCTGGGCTCAAGTCAGAATATGGTGACAAACATTCAAGTTTCAGACTGCATACACTTCCAAACATCCCACAAAGTGCAGACCCTGTTACTCTCTGAACTGTCTGCGTTTGTTGTAACATTATTTGTAATGTGTCCCTGGTTTTGGGCCTTTGCTCCACATATTTTATTACTTGGTCCAGATGTGTTCCTGTAAGAGGTTGTGGGGTATGAGCAGTGCTTATCCTCCTGTGAGTATATGTGTGGCTTGCAAGGTGCTATAGTGACATTATTACCTACTAGCTTCCAACTAGCATGGCTGTTTCTGTTCACACACTACTATTATGGAAATCCACTAGTTTAGATAGTAATTCTAAATGGCATGCTTTGTGTACTACACATCTATATTCCCTTTACATTCATTCCTACTATTACATGATATATTTATTTTAGCACAATGTTCTTGTATAAGAGTCATGGCTTAGTGGTAAGTCATGCAGACTACTGTTTCCAAGGTCCTGGGTTCGGGACTCACAGTGGGATTTTATTTTGCTTTTGAACTGAGTACAGGACCTGTCAATCAAAGTGACTAAGGCACTTTTAAGCAGTTGTAACCGGGTTAGCCCTGGTTTGCGTGGAGCTCACACATGCGCACTGGCGTTTAGCTCCGCGCACACAAGCGCACACCCGCTTACAACCGCTTAAACGTGCTTACTCTTGCGCACGCTATTTTCTTTGAAAGAAAAGAAAATGGGGAGACAGGAAAGTGGTGAAAAAGGGGTCACAAAGAGGGTAAGACAGTAGGGAAACAAGCTTGGGATGTGCAGGAGGGATGTAGGTAAGGCCCATAGCTGCCCATTTCTTCATCAGCAACAGCTGTGCATATGTATGTAATTTGGTGTGACATTTGAAACCTTCCACCCCTGAGAGAGGTGTCAGGACAACAATAATACTTGTTGTACAGCCAATTGTAATTGATAGGTTCCATGTCCAGTAGACATGTGTGTGGAATGGGCAGCTATGTATGGGGTGTAATTTTTTTATGGGTACAGTTATATACACACTACTGTTCTAACTACAGTTTCCTATATGATAACTATTTCAACTTGGTGATAGGAGTGTTACTGCAACATCAATATACATTTTATGGTTCTTCATACACATTCATATCTAGCTTTGTTCAGCTACATCATCCTGCTACATTTGCTTTATATAGCTGTAGACAAGTGTGGATGTTTGGTATATCAGACAATCATCCTATCTGCATATTGCAGACTGAGAGCAACATATCCAGATTTTGGGATACACATTCCAGATGCAGCAACACTTTGAACAGACTTTGCTGTTTGGTTTTGAATCTCACATGCATTTCATTCTGCCTTGACTGCAGTATACTTTATTCAGGGGTTATTACTACTGTATTGCTGGATTCATGACACTTTCTCACACTCTTTCACTTGCTTTCATTTTACTATTCAAGATGGTACTTCTAGGCTTTATTGACATGTTTTACCTGTAGTTATTACAATCCTTTCCAGCAGTCTCACTTCTGTCATGTTTCAGTATTTCCACAGGGATATATTTCACACATGTGATTTCATCATCTTCTGCAGCTATACTTTTCAGCCTGCTGCAGGTTGTGTACTATTTTCTTACAGGCAGGGCATTTTTATTTCAGAATATATGTTGGATAGTTTCATGTTTAGGTTAAACTTACAGGCTGAAACACACTTTTGTAATCAAGCAATACTTGCATACACTTTCACACTGTTACTTGCAGATTCTATTCCTTACTGACTACACTGCACTCTTTTGCTAACTGTCATACTTTTATATTTCTTTACAGTTACTGGTAGTGGATTACTGACCTGCCTGCTGGCGCAACCGCACCAGCCTATCGCCATAGGCTCTGCAGTTCGCAGAACAGACACCTGCAGCTGTAATATAAATGAAGTAATATTGGAATACACATCTCCATAATATCAGCTAGTTTAATTTCTTACATACATAATTAAATGTTACTTACTCAGTAGTGGGGTGTTGGGTGTTTGCCGGGCCTCCTGGATCCAAAGGTTCAGTTGGTCCTGCTTGCGTCTCTTCAGGTCCGCATGGTGGTGACGGACCTGTTCACCAGTCCTTGGAATCCCTGTGGCACTGGTGAGATCATGAGCCAACCGGTCCCACGCCTCAGCCCTGTATGCTCCCCAGAGGACCTGGCCCTGCATGAGTTGGGCCTCATGATGATGGACTAGGAGCCAGACCATGTACCTGGACTCCTCAACACCCCACCTCTGTGCTCAAAAGCGACTACCCTCTCCTACTCCTGTCATTCTGCCTGCAGGTCAGTTCTACAATCGTTTATGCTGTGTATTCCCGCCTATGGGGCTTATATAGTCCGTTTTTCCTGCACATATCTGTGATTGGCTATTTTGGAATTGTATCAACTTCAGTAAGCCTGCATTGTCATGCTCTAGTTTGTATTCATTCCTATATATTAGCTATTATTGCATTTACAGGTACTGCTGTCATGGCTAAGTGGTTTTGTGCCTTGACTATGGTGTATAGTATACTGGGTTCGAACCTGGCCACTGCTTTTTATTTTTCATGACTGTCTAGACATGCTGAGGGGTGTGTCTGTGTAAAGGCAGTTTTGATATGGCTTGCTCAACGTTGCCCGTCGGTTAGCTTGTTTTATGCGCAGCTCCGCGCAAATGGGGTACGCTGCTTTAAGCCTCATTTGGCTATCGGCACACATATTACGCTCAGCTCAGTTAGGGGCACATAGATTTGGCGTGTTAAACCACTGCTCAGCTACGGGCACTCATTTTGCACCGGTTAAACCTCACCTACGGGCAGATGCACTCACCCTGTTAAACTGTAGCTCAGCTATGGGCACATACGACATTTTTTATTGTTTTGTTACCTCACTACCTCACATTTATTCAATATAAATGGGCTATTTCATTACATTTTCCATAAAATGTGATTTTATGTGTAAATATTTGTCAGGGACTTGTTTCCTGCTTATTTTGAAAAAAAAAAATTGGTGTTGTGGGGGCTCGAACCATGAATGCCTGCTCTTCAGCCAACATCTCTACCACTACGCTATTGCTTCCTGGCTTATTTTGCATATTTAGTTCTTATATGCTTTCCCACTGACTGCTAACTGTAGCTGCGCTACGCACGCCAGCAAAGCAGCGCACTCACGGTTAAACATCTTTACAATTTAAAAAAATATATAACATGTTAATTTATATATATTTTATGTTCATAGTCTGTGGGGGCATGTGTTGTGTTGTGTTTATTCACATTTCCGTGGACTCTGTTGTGGGTGTTTACTTTGGGCACTTTTACACTTCTGGGGCGTGTCCGCTTGCAGGGCTCAGCCTACGGACACGCCCCCTACTGTCTTACACGGACCGTGTTAGACTTAGGTGTGATTCAGCATGCTCTCATGAATATGCAGAGCATGCTGACATCACTCCATTTAACTGCAGCCTCCGTGTAAGAGTTATAACTCTTACACGGAGGCTTCGTGAATCCTGGGGTATATTTAATCCCATTTCCTGCCCAGTTATAAGTACAATTCTCCATTGCCACCTCCAAAGTAATCGCCTTCAATCTTCTGACAAATAAATCTGCTTGGCATTTATAAGCTTTATAAAAACTGCAGTCAAAGTCTGTACTCACACTGTAGCAAACAAAACTGGAATACAATCCCTGCACCAATCAGGGCAATACATAACATTCATTTATTTAAGCTGCGACTAAAAGAATGCTTCTCTGACTACTGGCTTTGCACTTATCGCTGTCCTGGCTAAAATGTTAGCTCCTTCTCTTCTAATACCTGTAAACACACTGTTTCTCCTTTTCCTTGTTTTTCTCTTACTCTTACTCTTGCTTTTATTTATTATTTCTCCTGCCTCCTGTATGTACCCTATTTATTACCTCTAACAAATACATTTCTCACTCTGTCCCCCCTTTCTCTCCGCCTCTTTATCCACTGTTTGAATTTTCTATTCTTGACATTGGCTTTATGAGTAATTAGCATTTATAACATGTTAATAGGTTTCATTGCTACATGATATTGTATTTATTTTGTTTTAATGATGGTATATGTGTGTTATTATACACATCATAGGTCTTAATATTTGTATTTACGTATTTACAGTACATTGTAATGTGATGTCAATTTTCACCTATGTATATGTGTTTTCTATTTTTTTATTTGTTCATAGGTTCATAGGTTCATAGGTGTGTACTAGGCTAATGGCCCCGGAGCCTTTACAAGCCTAGCCCATAGGATTACCCTTGTAAAATACTAGTACTGGATATTTATAAGCCTGGACTTTGTCTCCCCCCCACACATACCCTCCTCCGTTTACTCCTTTTTCGTGTGTATTTTTCTGTTAGTTGCTCAGTAGGGACTTTGATAGGGATTGATAGTTAGTTGTGATTTCTCACATAGTTCTATATTCTTGGGCTTTGCTTGATAGTTATTTGGTTACTATCTGTTATGTTTCCTTTATACCCCTCTTCTTGTTTGGAGCGTTTGGGTTCCACTATGAGACCTAGGTAGATAGAGCTGATTGCATATCCATCTAATATATTTATATTGAGTTTATGTATTATTTGTTACTGCTGTTTAAGGACTAGTGCAGAGTCTTGCATTCAACAGCGAGTGAAGTCTTAATATCTGCCACGATTGAGTGTGCTGCTATAGTGAGTTTTTGTCAAATGGTGTACTTTTGGTTTATTTATTTTTTAATCTGCTTTACTGCTGATGTACACCTTAAGTGTATGTTACAGCTTGTAACACAATGCTTTCACTTCTATATATGTCAAAGTATTGTGTGTGTTATGTTACTTTAACATTATGTAAACCACCCTATGATGAATGCCTAGCAAGCTAGAGTGAGAGCCAACACAAACTGCTCTCTATAATGGATTTATGAGCTGCTGTAACATTAAGGTGCTTAGTTAGCAATCAAAATATATATAAATATATATATGCTGGTTCTTTTGAATGGATTTTCAAGCTGTTATGCTTTCAGGTTAGCGACTTTTATTGTCATATGGTTCTGTTTTCGTTTGTATTCAGTTAGAGTTTTTATCGTGTTTACCCAATGTTGTCTTTTTTGCTTTCCTGGATACATCATGAACTAGAGTGTGATGTTTGTTTTATTTTAGTTAATCTAACTCTTTAAATAAGTTAAGTACATTATGTGAACTTTATGTGTTTCTGCACGCTGCAGTATTTGAAGCGCTTGTTGTTCAGACTGTTTTCATTTTATGTTTGCAACTCAGCTGCATTAGAGTTGCTGTCATCCAAAGGTGTTTATATGTTAGTTGTTCGTATTAATCACCATATATAATGTTTTAATTATATGTATTTGTTTAGTGCAGATTTTAGCTTAGATATTGAATGTTAGTATATATGTCAGTAGTTTATATGACATTGTATTTTAGGCAATATATTTAATATTTTTTAGTATTGCTTTGAGGGAATTGTTTGCAGGATTTTTCAGCATAGGCTTTTCATGTGTTAGATATGAGTTAATGACCTTGCTGTTTCATTGGATAATTTATGACCAATGGTTTTCATTTCATTAGTTTTTAAATAAGTAGATTTCTCATTTTGTATAAAGTCTGATGAAGCCTACGTGGCGAAAGCGCTAACTACAATAAATTATTATCTTTTACTTCGGTGTCTCGTTTTACTTGGATACTTGAAAGAGTTTATGACCTGTGTTCCTGAAGAGGAATTTATGACCTGTGTTCCTGAAGAGGACTTTTATTCCTGTGACGTGGTGAGAACTGATAACTGAAACCAGTTGAACTGCCATTAGGTACCCACACTTTTATGACTGTTTTGGTTTATGAACTTTTTTCCTGTGTGGGCACCGTGCTCTGTTTGCTGTGTGTGGCCTTTTTTTGCTTTGATATATATATATATATATATATATATATATATATATATATGTATATGGGTCTATATTATGTAATTGAAGAGACACTTCTTCAAATACGTAATAATCAACACCAAAAGACCGAAATCCCAAAACCATGAATGGTCACATCCGCAAATTTTTTCCTAGAGAAAAAATTCAGTTCGTCATTCCCAGGGTTTACCCTTTTACCCAAAGTAGAGCGATCTCGGAGTTTGATTATTTAGTTAGGGGGGCACAGCCTCCCCACTTAAATTAAGTTTGAAGTGTGCGTGCTGTGTTTATGGCCCCGCAAATATTTTCCCTAGGAAAAAAATTGTAGACGTGGCTAAATTCCGAAACACCAAAATCTCGAATTTTGAGATACTGAACTCAAAACATCGAGATTTCGATATCTCGAAATTTAAAAGTGGGAAAAAAACACAAATCAACTAAATTAAAGTGTTTGCAGGGGGCAAGCCCCCCTGCACCCCCACACTGCCCCCTACTTAAATATATCAACTCTGAGATCGCGCTTCAGTGAAGAGAACAGTAAGTGCAACAGGAGCATTACTGTTCTCTTCACTGTAGCGAGATTTCAGAGTTGGTATATTTAAATAGGGGGTATGGGGGTGCAGGGGAGCTTAACCCCCTACAAAACTTCATTTTAGCTGTCTTTTTTTTTTTTTTTTTTTTTACACTTTTAAATTTCGAGATACCGAAATCTCGATGTTTTGGGATTGGTATCTCAAAACTCGACCTTTTGTATTTCAGAATTTAAATGTGGACCCATATATATATATATATATATATATATATATATAAACTTTTCTCCTCTTCTACTCACAACTCACAATAAATTATATATATTCCTACTTAGTACCTGCTACACTTCATGTATAGCAGTCTCTCTCTGAGTTTTCGGCCAAGTCTCACTACTATTAGGAAGTTTTTTCCTATGTATTCTTATCAAAACACGGGCGGCCACGGTGGTGCAGCAGTTAGCGTTGTCACCTCACAGCAAGAGATTCTCTGGTTTGATCCTTGGCTTGGGTGCCTTCTGTGCGGAGTCTGCATGCCCTCCCTGTGGTTGTGTGGGTTTCCACCGGGTACTCCAGTTTCCTCCCACATCCCAAAGGTAGATTGGACACTCTAAATTGGCCCTAGGTGTGAGTGTGTGCTTGTATGTGCCTTCTGTGGAAGGTTGGGTGCCGGGCTGGCAACTTGACACCGTAAAACTCCACTGCCAATAATGAGCGGACAGGTGTTCCGCTGTGGCGACCCCTAACCGGGAAAAGCTGAAAGAAGAAGAAGAAGATTCTTATCAAAACATACAGAAAACATTTGTCCAGTGGACACAAAACTATATATGTACTTCTCATCTGGTTACAAAATATGCTTAGTTTTATAGTCTGCTTCAAAAATCAGTCATTATCACAACTGTTACAATCTTTTGCATCTATCCAAACATATTTCAGATTATTGCATGAAGAAACGTTTGTCACACTCAAGAATTGTATATATCACTTCCCCAGTAAATTCAGTATGTGGTATGCTATTCCTTCTACCAGTGAATTAGCAGCTGTTTGCTGCTACTGCATGATAGGTAACAATATTGTTCAGGAAGGAAATGCAAGGCAGCCTATTATGTACTATTTTCTGGTCCCATGGGTCTTACATGTTACCCTGGAGAAGGGACTTTTAATTATAACAACATCCATTTGTCCCATTTGTGCACAAACTATAGAGCCAATCCTGCTTATGAATGCAACATTTACTGCCTGTATATTTGTCCCAAAACACAGCATTTGATGAATTCCTATCTGGTCCCCATGGTCTTGTCTGTCTGTTCTAAGTAATTGTGTCTAATAACTGGGATATGTACTATATATTATGACTATACTGATATTTGTAGTTATTTGTGCTGCCTGCCTGGGGTTCCATTGTTAGGCACTTTCACATTCATTTCATCTCCACAACATCCTGTGAAAAGCATACAAACCTGACACAGTGGAATGTTTTTTTCCTGTATCTGCAAAGTTTAACACTGCAAGTAATTCCATTCTTGTTATGAATTATGTTAACCGACTGCCTATGAGATAATATGCACTGCAAATCTGTCTTCTGAAAAAATTAACTTATTTCTCTACTTGTGTGGCTTTCTAAACAAAAAAGAATTGCCTGAAACTAAACTACTGTTAGGAAAAATGTTTATATGTTGAAAGATGCATTGCTTACTGGGGAGATTTATAGCTTCTAAAACCTGCACCTGTTAGTGAATTACTTCCTCTACCAAGTAAGCTTTTTTTCCTAATGCCTCATTATGTCTTAGATTTTGCTTTAATATTATACTTAGAAACTCTTCTAGGTCATCTAAATGTAGATAGCTGGACTTCCAATATATATATATATATATATATATATATATATATATATATATACTGATATTTTCTTTTTATAAAGATATGGATTTTAGAATTTGCAGGAAATAAAAATAAAGCTATATGTTGATATATTGAAGTTTTGTCAATTTATATGTTTTAGGTGAAAATGTCTCTATTATCGATCATTTCCTCTTCAAGTTATATTTTTCCTCCTTTGTCATCTTTTATATATATATATATATATATATATATATATATATATATATATATATATATATAGTAAAACTTAAGTAAGAAAAACAAAGTCACTGAGTCATAGTCAAAAAAGTATAACATATCTGATATATTACCTCAAAAAAACAATAAAGATCTTGTAGCTCTGCACATGCTATTGTAAAGTAGTAGGCTGGTAGTTAACTTAAATTATTCCAAGAAATGCATAGAATTTAATTACATTTGGAGTAAATTGGATTAGGATTATTAAATATGAATTGCTATCACAGATTTTAGAAATAATGTCTAGAGCTGCAGGAACATGAGGTTTGTCTTCATACTTGTAAGTAGCAACGTTTTCAATGAGCATATAGGGAAAGAAACTTGGGATTATGAAAGAATAAAGCAGTGAATTAACTTGAACCAAGAACCATACTAGCTAGATACTAAACATTGCCTAAGAAAAAGGCATATTATGGTTCAACCTGAACATGGTACTTGGATATGTCACTCGCCTCACTGAAAGTTAATCCATTGCTTGACATTGTTTTAAATGAAAGTGGGAAGGGGGATATAACAAAACATATAAATGAAGATAAGACATTACTCTGACATTCAATGAAACCTACTCCCTTTAGTTGCTTTAGTTGTTCTTCCCTTAACACTAATAGTACATTTCTTTAACAGGTAAATTTTGGAAGTCATGATACCAGCTCTTTGGCCAGTGTTGTCCTACCACCATCACTTTTGGAAAACCTAACGGAATTAGAGCGTGATATGTTATCAAGGTCCCAGTTCTCATTTTTTCATAAAATCGGTCTATTCCAGGTAAGTTGTTTTGCATTTCCATAAAAAGTACTGCCATTGTTTATTTAGGAATTCAACATTCCCAAAACCATTATTAAAACTTTTTCTTTTATTTAAAAGGACAAACATTTAAAAAATCAGGTGAACAATACAGAGAAACTCATCAGTTATGTGGTGGCAAGCAGCATTGGTAACATGAGCATTTCCGGCCTACATGACCCAGTCCAAGTTACAGTTAAGCACGCACCAAATAAGGTACATAGTTATCATAATGAGTAAGTGACCATAAACACACTGAAATAAAGCAGAATATTGTTGTTGAAGTACATTGTTTATTTTAATGACTTTATTGAAGACTTTTGCATGGAATTATATTTTCTGATTTTCCACTAACAAAAGCAACAGTAGTCATTAAAAGGAAAGGCAAGCAGATTTACTAACCACTATTACTTTTTATACTGACATAATTATTCTTCACATTGTTAACATATTTCAGTATCATAACTTCCTAAATTTCCCTTGCATCCATCCCTTGTTTTAAACGTCATTATTTTTGTATCCTCATCACTACTTTATCATCTTGTCTCTTTTTGCATCATCTGCTTGCTCTGCCAACCTTTGCTCTCCTACATTTATTTCCCCGCAGAAATATATTTAACATGATCAGTCAATGTTTATTTGACTTTACTTTAGTTACATCTTAATTTCTCTTTTTATCTTAGCTTTGTGTTAAAAAATATGTCTCTAAACTATAATTACCACTTATATGAAGTGATTTTATTTTTCCTTTATGAATTTTTGCTTTTACACTTTTGATTTTCTGCTTGGACCTGCTCAAAAAACAGACGTTATGCAGGGCAACACAATCATGAAAAAGAAATAATTTTAAAATTATACAGGCTGATTGGTGACTAAATTCTCCCTAGATGTGAATATAGTATGTTTGTGTTTTGTGTGTGAGTATGTGTGTGTGTGTGTGTGTGTGTTTTATAGAAGAAAAGCCTCAAAATCTGTTTCCCTTCTCTAATTAACATATAAAGTCCATGGATTGTGGTTGCTGTTCACAGAGTTACAGTAGGAGTTGGGTGCAACTTGTGTGCATGAATGGATGGAATGAAACATTAAATTATAAATTGTCAAAATGTAAATATTGATTTGAAAGCAGCAGGAACACAAATTATCACAAGCCACAAACAGCAATGAGTATGCTTTAAAACAATTGTTAAAGGATTCCAAACTGTTTTTGCAGAGAAACTGTACAGTGTGCACCTGAAGTCCCCATACTTCTGAACTGTAAATAAACGAACTCCAGGTTTGTAGTAACCCATCTACAGGGAAACTTTGAGATACATATACATCTAAGTTTTACCTTCTCTGTCATCTAAGAATTAATTGTTGTTGTGTCTTTCAGATTTTCCCGGTTAGGGGTCGCCACAGCGGAACTCCGGTCTGCTAATGATTGGCAGTAGATATTTACGTGCTGAGTTGCCGGCCCTGACACACAACCTTCAATGAAGGTACGCCTATTCACGCATGTCTCCACACAGAAGACGCTGTAGCTGAGAATCAAACAGGACAACATCTTACTGTGAGGCAACAACGCTACAGGAGCACCACCACTGCAGTTCAATCTAAGAATTAATAACGCCCTACAAGAAAGAACACTTTTAAAAAATGACACATACCTGAAATCCTTCCATTTTGAATCCCACATGAAACTGATGTTTTACTCCAAAAAAAGAAGTGACAGCAACTACTGTCAGCAGCTCTTTTATGCCACTGGTAGAGTTGCTAAAACAAACCACAATAATTCATCAGAATCCAACAAAGGTATATGCCATCTTGACATCTAGCAGTCATCCTTTCTGTTTTTCCTTCCACTCCTTCCTTTCTATGCCTTTGTAATCTTATTATATCTTTTATCTTTAACAGATCACCCCAAAACATGAAGCAGTGGGGCTCATTTGTCCTTCAGGACATTGCTGTATTGTTTACAGTATTTATTGTTCTATTCCAGTTTGTACTCAATATACCTATTGTTATATTCAGGAGAGAAACTGCATTAGAATTTTGCAGTTCTTTCTTAAATGACATTTCATGGCTGTTCTGGCTTGTAGGAACATAATCAGTTCTTCCATTTTCATTTGTGCTCCTAGAAGTGTCAATCCGTATAACTCAGTCTTCCAGCCACCTTCTCTATAATGCCCTTAGGTATTTTACCAAGAAAAGGAAATGCCCTCTTCTACTTCTTATGGATGTGAATACATTTTATACAAAGGATTGATGCAAGCTGGTAAAAATAAATCTGAATGGGCATATATGTGAACATTGTACCAAATACCTGATGCAGAGAATGTAACTTATTATAATCATCTGTGGTGTTACTGCATTTTGGAGAAGAGAAATATCCTCTGATAGTGACTCTCATATTTTGTCTCCATCTAGCCAAATCATTGTCTGTTTCATCAGGAATCAAAAACAAAGCTAGATGACACCTGACCAAATAGCTTGCTCTCCAAAATGTTATCTTTGTCACCATTACATCCTCAGTATTCATTATCCTTTGTTAAGCTTTTCCTTTTCAAAAGCTTTGGTTCAAGCCTGCTCTGTTTTCAAAGTGCATTGCATATGTTATATGCATCTCATTTACCAGACTATTTTTCCACCACTCCTTTACCGAAAAAACTCTCCTAGCTCATTTGCCATGACTCTCTGAGTTTAACAGTTGTCCTGCCTCATGTATCTCATGGATTTTTTTCTCCTCATTTTTGCACACTGCTGGCTGGGTAAAACACATCCATTTCTACCATATTCAATTCAGCTTGTTCACAAAGTTAACATAATTCTACCTCTGCACCATCTAATTGAAAACATCAGTTCATCACATTGCAAAATAAAATTAGCTGACTACATGAAACAGTTTAGGCTTGCAATCTGTGTGATCTATACAACTGCAGTGTAAAAATTGGCCTCTTCAATGAAAAATGTCTTTGAAGATTTCTTGAGGCAAAGTACAGCTGTGGGTCCTTTTGCTGTCCACTTGCAGATCTTAATGATTTTTATGCAACACATAGGAGCACCTGACATGTGTCGGCTCCCTGTTAGCACAATCACAGCTTTTGTTGAATAATGATACTTGTAATGTTGAGTTTTATTCAAAACATTGGACACCCGCAATGCCAGTGATGCTGTTTCTGTCTATTATTTTCCAGCAATGTGTGCTTATTGTTAAGGGGATTGAACGAGTTTCTCTCAAATCTGTCTTTTTCAACACTAGCTTTATCAAATTAGCCAGTATTTCCATTACCAAGAAGAACATGCCCATAAGTACGTGGCACATGAGCCAGTGGTTTATTCCTGTACAGAGTGAAACTGGTCAATATATGCAGAGTCTGTACTTTTGTGAGATAAAGTGCAGAGATAATGTGGCATGACCACCCAAGCCAGTGATTGTAGCCCTTGACGACTGCATCCTGTGGCAGTAGGGCTTTAGCTGTTAAAGCATCACATGTGGTCCCTACGGTGACATTGGCAGCCATGCCACGAACCAAGTGGGGTTACAGCATTTCCCAAAATATGTCTTATTACAAGGATGCTGATTGGAGCACAAAGCTCTCAGAAACTTTCCTGGGTGAAAGCTTCTGTGGACAGCTCTCAACCTAGGTGATCTGCAAGGGAGATCCCTGCACCCTTAGGGAATAAATGGGCTCAAGTCTCGTTGGGGTTGACTTACTGATCAGCAGATAGAGAGGAAAAAATACCTATGAAAAAAGTGATCAAGACAGGGAGCAGTTAAACATTATCTTTTATTCCATGTATTGTACATGTTTCAGAAAGACTGTGTCCACATTAATGTTCCCCAGGATGTGAAGAGAGAATGAAATGAATAAAACTATTAAAACCTGTTGAAAAATCTCATTAATATAAAGAAAAAATTACCAAACTAAACCAAAGATTAAGCCATAAAAGGAAAGAAAGTATAACACATTTAAAATAATAAACATTTCAATTTAAAATTTAAAATGAGTCACATAGAATAAATCTTACTCATCTTCTTATGCAATTGAATACATTGATGGTAGAGCAAAAAAAAATAAAAACTACAGTTGTTAGCCACCTCCCAAAATATATGACAAATAACAGCATAACATTAAGCTCTAACATTAAGTAGCCATCTTACAAACATGTCCCTTAAAATCCTGTGGGAGCCATCTTCTTAACTGAAGATGTTCTTTAACTCATCTACTCCACTATGAGTGTTTACCAAGGATAAAATCACTTCACACACAGATATTAAAAATATTCTATGCTGATCCAGAAGAGTCTGCAACTCACTTTCAAATTCCAGTACTAAAACCTGCACCTAGCCTCATATCTCAACTTGCTGATATCACCTGAAAATAGTTAATAAACTAAATAAAGCCAAACTGACTAACTACTAACTAACTAACTAATAAAGATTATTTAAATGTAGCTCAACTAATGCCCCCTGTAGAGAAGCCTCACCTGGTGAAAAGCATTGTTACCTCTAATACACTGATCTAAATGTGTTTCCCTTCTCTTCAGCAGTTTTGCTTTCTGTTCTGTACTTCTGCTTCTGCTGTTCTTTCCCTACCTGCAGTGACTTCAAATCAAAGGGAGGCTACAGGAGACAGCTGAATGGGTGGGGTCAATGGGACGGGGTGTGGTCAACTAAAAGGGGTTGGAACTATGCGCAAAACCACAAAAACTGGGGCTTTAATTAAACACGCTGCCCTGGGTGCCAAACCGTCATTATGACAGCCCAATCAAGACAAAATGAAGTGGAGAAGAAAAAAATATTTCAATGCATTGGCTACATGACAGCTTACTTAATATCTAGATGGAAACAAAAAGGTTGTGAGGCATGAAAAAATAAAATACTTTTTAAATACATTACTGGAATGCCAGTTGAAATCAAGTATAAAAACAAGCAAAACTCAACTCAAACCACTTTTTCTTGTGCTGCAGTTCTAGTTATAATTTATATTCAGCTTTATAAAAGTACCAAGTAACATGCTGTAAGTAGCAATCTCTGTGATACTGATTACCACCACTTGTAAAAATGTTTCTTATCCAAAAAAGACCTGCTGCCTGACAACAACTTTCTACTTGTTTCATGGGGAAAATATGATCAAAGTAAAAAATGAACATCAAATCACAAACAAGCTCAAGATACATTGCTTAAAGGATTACCGCACAGGTTATGGACCACAGATGATAGATTGGCATTCTGTTTAGTTTATGGATAAAGCCTGCAAACATGACTGCAAGTCTCCAACAAATGTAATGAGCTTCTGAAAATACTGTAATCTTGTCCTTTATTACAAATACTGTCATATACATTTCAATACCTAAGGCTTATAGGCTATCTAGTTATATAAATATTCTCTGCATGGCAACAACAAAAAGGCATTCGATGTTGATAATTCTTTAACAGTATGCTTATTAAAGCTTATTTGCATCTTACAATCTCAGATAAGCTTATTTGATGGTCATTAAAGCATTGCTACTTAAATACAGAGCAACAGGCACTGCAACAACATGCATTTTCTGAATAATAAGAAGCATAAATCAACAGTATAAACATATGACAGAAAACCAGAACATTCTGCAAAATCAAGGACCGATGAAAAGCCACTGTAGTACTTGTGTCGACCTTGGATGGGGGGATACATTGCACACTTACACTGCATAACTGCTCCTTGCCTTGCTTGGACACATCCAGAGTCACTACATGGGGGAGTGGGGTGCAACAAGTATGTCACAATTTGAAATGTCTCTGGCCAACAGTGATGGCCCTGACACATTTATAGGTTTATAGGTTTATAGGTTTATACTAGGCTACCTGCCCTAAGGCATTTATAAGCCTAGCCTAAATTTTTGTGGCTTACGCCACCCCTTATATGAAAAAATACTGTGCCCATTAGTTTGTTGTGCCTCTGTCCAGCAGTGACACAGAGATGATTCCCGGGATAAACCTACAATCTCCCATCCACAGGTCAAGATTTCTCTTGAACAGAGCCAGCGAGGTGCTCTGCCTCACATGGACTGGGATTTTATTCCACAGCATAGGGAGTCTCTGAGTGATAAATCTATCCCTCCAGCACATCCTATTTATATCCGTGCTAAGGTTTAAGTCACTTGCTCTAGTGGTTTTGGTGGATTTGGATTTTTTGAGGTGGAGCATGTCCATTAATTCCATGTTGGACATGGCCTTGTATGTCAGGCACATGTCACCTCTGAGCAGACGGTATGCAACTGAATAGAGCTGGAGTTTCTTCAATCTGGCAGCATATGACAGATTTTGGAGTCCCTTTATCCTTTTGGTGAGGAACATTTGGGGTCTCTCCAATTGCTGCAGATGTCAGGTGAGATACATCCCGAATGGGGCATTGTACTCGATCATTGGTCTGATAAGTGAAGAGTACAGGGGAACAATGACCTCACTAGATCTGGATGTGAATCCCTTCATGATCAGGTGGGCAATGTAGAAGGTCTTTCTAACCACTTTAGCAATGTGAGTGTCAAAAGAAAGGCCACTGTCAACCTGGGTCCCCAGGTCCCTGATAACCTCTTCTGTGCTTAGTGGATTGCCACCTATATGGTAGCTTGGGGTTACCTTGTTTTTCCCGAAGGGTATGACTATACATTTTTTGGCATTTAACTTCAGGCCATCTCTCTGGCACCAGCTATCTGTTTCCGTGAGTCCCTTCTGAAGGATATCCGTGTCCGATGCACTTTCCACTATGGCGCCCAGTTTGCAGTCGTCTGCAAACTTTGTCAGCCAAAGTCCTCCCATGTTGGCCTGTACTTCTGAGAAGTAGATGCCGAACAATAGGGGGCCAAGGACCGAGCCCTGTGGGACACCACTTGTGACCAGCTTGGAGTCTGCCATAGCGCCAGCAACTCTAACCCTGTGGGTTCTGTCCTTAAGCCAGTTTGCAACCCATCTTGTGACATATGGGTTTACATTTAAGCTGGTAAGTTTTTCTACAATACCCGAGTGGGGTATTGTGTCGAAGGCCTTGCAAGGTCAAGGTAGGCTGTATGGACTGCCTTTCCTCATCAATGGCCTTGGTGACTGCTTCAAGAAGTCAACCAAGTTCAAAAGGCATGATCTTCCCTTGACGAAGCCAAACTGGGTCGGGTCCAATGTCTGCAAGTCCTCTATATCTTTGTTTATGAGCTCCATTATGATCCTCTCCATAGCTTTGCAGACTAGACTTGTTAAGCTTATGGGGCGGTAATTACCAGGGTCCGTAGAGGCACCGCCTTTGTGGAGTGGGACCACAGTTGCTGTACGCCACTCCTTGGGCACGTATCCTGTGGTAAGGCTGAGATTAAACAGCTGCCTTATGTGCGGGTTTAATTCCTCATTTAGCTCATGTAGCACACATCCGGGGACACCATCCGGTTCCCATTGACACTGTGTTTTTAGCTTTAGAGAGAGCAGCTTTCACCTGCGCATTTGAGATGTCTGGGAGGCTACACTCTGCTGGTTAGGATAGTTATCTCTCCTTTAGGGGAGGGGTGATGTTTGCACTGAACCTGTCTGCCATTATGTTGGCAATGTCTGTGGGTTCAGTGATTTTTGTATCATTTTGGACTAATTCTGAGCATATCTGGGAGTTTCCACCCAGGTTCCTAACATAGCTGAAAAAGGCCTTATGATTGTCCTTTGAATCCATGGCAATTTTTCTCTCAAAATTGGCCTTAGTTGATTTTATGAGTGCTCGTATTTTTTTACTAATAATGATTAGGGGTGACTTCCCTTTTATGGATTTTGTTCTAACATGTAATAGCTTTTTCCTCTTATTGTAAAGTTTGTTAATGGCTGGGGTCCACCAGACTGGACATTTGCCCTTTGTGGAAAGAGTCTTGGTTTTATTTGGGATTGCCTGATCCATGCAGTCCTGGAGGTGTTCATAGAAGGCATTTGTAAGGGTTTCCACAGCTTGGGTTGTGGTTTCCACTGGCTCAGTGGCCTTGAAGGTTACCACACCAGTCTTGAGTAGTGTGAAGTTTGCTTTAGAGAAGTTCTTCACTGTGGTCTTTTTTGTTTGGGGTGGGGGCGGGATGTGGATTTCCAGTGAGATTAGTTTATGATCAGATCTCACCAATGAGGGATATACTTCCGGTGTGGAGCATTTTGTCCCCATGTTTGTGATAATGAGCTCTAGTATATTTTCTCTTCTCGTGGGAACAGTGACTGGCTGTTTCATGGCATTTGAATTTATGAACTCCAGGAACCGTTGGGCTAGAAAGTTAGGGCTTGAGTAATGTTCCCAGTCTATATTCGGGTAGTTGAAGTCACCCAATATGGTGGTGTTTGGAGATACATTTATACCCTCCAGTGTCTTCAGGAAGGCTGTGTGGGGTTCCTGAGTTTGAGAGGAACAATTGGAATTTGCCATACCTTTCAACTTCAGAGCAAGAAATCTGGAAAAAGCCATAAATGGAAGTGGGACAAAGGCCCAAAAATAAGGACAATTTTTAAATACTGCTCTTATAAACTTAGAAAGATAAAGAGAATAGGAGGTCTTGCATTACTATGAATGTTCTGAAGGTATGAAATCTGAAACTCAAATGACTGTCATTATTTTGTAACTTCAATCTTTAATGATTTGCCACTAATTTACCAAAAAACCTCAATTTTATGAAAAATGGACCAAAAACGTAATGCAAAAATATAAAATAGCCACACAATACAGCTGTGAACCTGTCAAAAAATGGACACTTTTTTAATATTAGTACTGTTAGGTTGAGCAGCTGACAAAATAAGAGAGTCTACATGCATTTCTAAAGTAGAAGTAATCTGTACTTCCGATCATTACAATTATTTATTAATTGTAAACCCGCCACGTTTCTTCCAAAATTGCCATTTTGCGTAGGGATTATTAGGGGGAGAACAACATTTTGAACCAAAATTGGGGACAGTTGAGAGGTTTGAATATACCTAATTATATAAAGAAATTTATTTGTGCATACCTCTCATCCTTTTAACACAGGAAATCTGGACAAGACCAAATATATTGGGGGAACAAAAATAGTACTAAAATTGCTCTTGTATAAACTTAGACAGTTGATAAAATAACAGGTCTTGCTTTAGCATGCATTTTTCTGAAGGGTATGAAGTCTGAAACTCAATGTTTCATTATTAAGTGACTTCATTCCTAAATTATTTGCCAGAAAACCACAAATTTTATGAGGAACAAAACAAAAATAAGATGCAAAAATCTATTAATTCTGTGAAAATCTGGACAGTTGAGGGTTATATTTTAGCTGGGACAATTGTGCAGCAGAAATCCTACATGCCAAACGTAGCTCACAAAAAAACCCCCCGAAGATCTAAGAGAAGTGATTGCTTCAATCTGACTTCATCACTTTCAGTAGCATTCAGATTCAATCAGTGAAAATATTCAATAGCAAAAAAAAGTTTGTGCTTGTAGACAGTCAATTTAACTGGTTCATAGGTTCATCGGTACATACTGGGCTATCTGCCCGAAGGCATATATTAGCCCAGCCATGTTGTGCAGTATTCACCGCCCCTTTGGTTAGTTCCCTAGGCCCTTGATCTAGCAGCTGGTACCCTTGGCCCCTATCTAGTAGAGCTGTTGGTATGATCCCTGGTGTGAACTTTCTGTTACCCATCCACTCATCAAGGTTCCTCTTGAAGAGTGATAGTGATGGGCTCTGTATTATGTAGATCAGGACCTCTTTCCATAGCAAGGGAAGTCTTTGCGAAGGGAATCTATCCCTCCAGCATGTTCTATTCATTGTCGTGCTGAGGTTTATATCCCTAGAGCGTGTAGCTCAAGTAGATTTTGTTTTGCTAAGATGAAGCATGTTCAACAGTTCTGGGTTGGACATGGTTCTGTATGTTAGACAGAGATTGCCTCTGAGAAGGCAGTATGCAACAGAGAAAAGCCTTAGTTTTTTCAATCGTGCTGCATAGGGCAATTGTTTGAGGCCAGTAATCCTCTTAGTGAGGTACCTCTGTGGTCTCTCCAGCTGCTGGAGATGCCTAGCCAGGTACATTCCAATTGGTGCATTGTACTCAATAATGGGTCTGATGAGGGAAGAGTAGAGGGGCACCACTACATCCTTAGATCTTGATGTGAACCCTTTCATGATCAGATGGATCACATAGAAGGATTTTCTAACCACCTTGGCAATATGGTTATCAAAGGAAGGCTGACTATCTACTTGGGTCCCTAGATCCCTTATTACTTCTTCAGATTTCAGGGGGTTACCTCCTATGTGGTAGTTCACGGGTACTCTTTTTCCAAAGGGGATTACTACGCATTTTTTAGCATTTAGCTTGAGACCATGGCTTTGACACCATGCATCAGTCTCATTAAGGCCCTTCTGGAGGATATCCATGTCAGCTGGAGACTCTATTATAGCACCCAGTTTGCAGTTGTCCGCAAACATGGTCAGCTACAGCCCTTCAGTGCATGCCTATACTTTTGAGAAGTATATGCCAAACAGGAGGGGTCCCAGGACAGAGCCCTAAGGCACACCACTCATTACTGGTCTGGATTTGGACATAGATCCCACTACTCTTACTTTGTGGCTGAGAGCCAATTTGTGATCCATCTTGTGATGTAAGGGTTTATGCCCAGGTTGGTGAGTTTATCAATAATACCCGAATGAGGAATTGTGTCAAATGCTTTAGCAAGGTCAAGGTAAGCCGTGTGTACCTCCTTTCCCTTATCTATAGTCTGAGTAACTGTCTCAAAGAAGTCTACCAGGTTCAGGAGGCATGATCTGCCCTTGACGAAGCCGAACTGTGTGGGGTCAAGTGTTTGGAGGTTCCCAATCTCTCCATTTATGAGTTCTATAATGATTCGCTCCATTGCCTTACAGATCAGACTGGTCAGGCTTATTGGTATTATTATTGGTTTCTAATTGAATACATCCAACCAAGAACTGGGAGGGGGCATACGCGAGCTGATCAGATAATCAATAAACACCTTCCTGATTGTATTAAATTATACTCCTTGTATAATACAGTGCAGTTGTTAGAGGGCATTTTAAATTTATTGTTTTGAACATTTTTCCAGTAAACAATGAAGCAAAATGCATGCACCAATAATGACAAAACTGCTCAATTCAGAACATTTCCATCATAAAAGTCTACTCAGACTTCTACAATCCATCAGAATCAGTAAATATGCACAATCTCTGCAGAAGTAAATGTCATCTAAATACTTCCAAATGAAAGAGATCTGTAACTAATGAAGAGGTTGCTGCTAGCAAACAAATGTTATATTTCATTGTTTCATCTACAAATAAAGTGCCTGTTGCCAGTGAGGAATAAATTGCTTATGTTACATTAAAAAATGATAAGCTAGTAATATTGCAATATGGAATGGATGGCAAACTGATAACAGGTTCATCTTTACTAGGTATCTCCACCAAAGAGGACATTCTCAGGACTGCAGCATCCACTGCCTTTAAAAGTAGAACACAATACAGTATCACCAATGCATCTAAATACTGTGGGAGTGGAACCCACAGTCTTCTGCATCAAAAGCACGTATTTAACCTGTTATGCTATTAACAATGCAAGCAGACTCAGCATAAGCAGCACTAAACGTCTCTTCCGCTGAAGTTCTTAGCTCCTTGTAAAATGCACTCAATACTCAACTGTATCTCTCAACTTTGCAGCACAAAAAATCTGGAAAAAGCCAAAATGTATTTAGGGGGGACAAAAACCAGGGACACATTTTAAATGTTGCTTGTATAATCTTGGAAAGTTGATTGAATAAAGTTTCATGTTACCACCATGCATTTCACTGCCAAGTCTTGAACCCAGGACCCTATGCACTACCATCAGAGCAACATACCACTATGCCAAATCAGCTGTTTCTTGAAAGGTGGGAAGACTAAAACTTAAATGGCTATAATTTAGTGAATTCAGTTCTCACCATAGCACTCAACCTCTTAGCACAAAACACCTGGCCGAAGTCAATAATGGGGGAATACAGCCCCCAAACATATTCAGTGAATTCAGTTCTCACCATAGCTGTCAACCTCTTAGCAAAGAAAACCTGGACAAAGCCAATAATGGGGGAATATAGCTTCAAAAATAGGGAAATTTTTCAAATATTGATCTTATAAACTTAGAAAATTGCTAGACTAAAAGGTTGTAGTCTGAAATTAAAGTGCCTGTCATTTGCTGATTACAAAAACCCAGAAAACCACAGATTTTATGAGGAACAGAACAGAATAGAACAAAAATGTGAGGCAAAAATCTCAACAGTTTTCACAAATGGTGGTTGGTAGGGAACTGAGTAATTTTAGCCACCAGGTATATTTAACTGGGGCATTTCATGCACACACACACACACACACACACACACACACACACACACACACACACACACACACACACACACACACACACACACACACACCTTTCCCTGAGAGACAGTACCTATATATATTCCTCTCTTGTAGCATCCTTTCCCTTAGAGTATATTCCTTGTAGCAGCGAATGGAGCGCCAAATACAAATCCCTTTTCCCTTCCTTCCCAGGAGCCAATCAGTGGATTTTACAGTCCGATTTCTCACGTACGTGACTGCAGACATTGCAGTCCGATCTCCTTCCAATCTATGTCGTACAAACTGCATAGCCCTCTGGGCATTGGTGTACCTATGCCTCTTTTTGTAATCCGGACTGGTGAAATGGCAGTCTGGATGAGCACACATGCGCAGTTCTGATCCAGGCTGGTTAAACAGCAGTCCAGATAGGAACTCGCTGATCAAGCATGCGCAGTTCTGAGACTTGCAGCTATCTTTATTGTATAGCTGGAGGGGCTGCAGTCCAAGAGCATGAGCCGCCGCTGCCTATCTGATGTTAGTAAAACCTTCACATGTCTGAATCTCCACTCATATTGGCTACCTGCTCTCAGAGGTCACCACTTCTGCCTATTACATGTTCATAGGTGTTTACTAGGCTAACAACCACAAGGGCATTTTTAAGCCTAGCCATGCATCCCAAGTCTCTGACAAGTTCTGGTACCCTTGATAAGTGTAAGCAGGGGCCTGGGAGATGAAACTCATTGCACTGCACTGATTTATGGGACTGAATAATAAATGTTCAGCCTCTTATATTCGCAGAAAAACACATGTTATACTGAATGCACTTTAAGTGCAATTGAGGAGAGGAAGAGGAGTGATAAATGGTAACTGTTATGTAGCATTTGTTAGTTGTGAAATGCAAAAGCAAATGAGGCATTAACTGCCACTGCATAGATTGTAAGACTTGAAAAAAGACTAGGTAGCAGACAAATAAGCAAAGAGAATGCAAAGTGTATGAGCATGGGAAAGCAGATATCATGTGCATAATAAGCTAGATAGAAAAGGAAAGACTAGTCAGACTAATTTGCAGTAGAAACAAAGAAGATAATTTTCAGCTTTTCTCTTCAGACTTCTGCTAAAAATGGGCTCCTAACCAGTTGAGCTTTCCCAAGTAATCAAATGTCAATAAATAAATAAAAGAAGGAAGGCAGTGGATGAGAATTACTGAGGTCTGCAGTTCAATAAGTGAAAAAAGAGGAGAAAAAGTGCACTTTAATATATATACCACTTTTTAAAGAGTTTGTGATATGCTCGCCAGCTTTTAATATGCACTGTACATCATTTCATGAAGTTAATTTTTAAAGATCCTTTGTTTTTTTCTTTTGCAGAATGAAAATGGAACACCTTACTGTGTATTTTGGGACTTTCAGCTTTACAGTAAGTACATTTTGGTTTGACAGAAGTAAGTAATGTAACCACTGATAAAAAAACACAGTGCATCAAGTAAAGATTTTAGGAATTCTTACTTGCACTACTTATTTTAAAAAGCATATGCAGAGCAATTTTATCATTTTTGTGGTGCTCCTAACATGGTGGGGTAGGTGACTTCAGGTAAGAACAAACAGATTCCATCAGATTCTAATGGTGTAATTCTTGAGATATTTTTGATAAGATACCAAGAACGTCATTCCTGTCAATGGTGCATACAATACTGGTCAAGAAAGAAGTCGTCAGATCTTATAAAACATAAAGAACTGTATAAATAAACTGCTGCACAGCTGTTTGTAGGTAATGGAAGCTTGAAGATGGCATGTTGTTCACAAATTGTAAGCAAGAAGGTAAAAGAATTTATACTTTAGTCTAAGATACAACCTACTGACGATCTCATTCTACTTGCCTATATCCTGCACTAAAAATCGATACAGTAAAGCAATCCTTCTGATGGCCTAAAACAATTACATATCCAGCTCATACCATTTAATTCCCATAAAGCAGTTTCATAATCCATAATATCCTTTTACATGGTTCTTCCCATTAAGCAATTGCACAGTTCAGAATGTCCTGTTTCATGGTGTGTTCTCCATTACTAAGCAGTTCATCCAATTTTCCTTATCACATGTTTTCCTATCATTTAGGACAAGATTTTCCCCTTTATGTTTGAATATTTCCATAAGCTTGCAGTCTATTGATAACCAGTCTTTGCGCTTTGAAATATCTGTGTGTAAAATACATAATCTCTTAACTGTAGTAAATCATTATTTTATCTTTTACTGTACATATTTAAAATCCATTCAGCAAGAACCATTCCCTGGCATTCAGAAAAGCTTAACATATCGTAGATGCCTATCACAGTAAGACTTTCTGATTCATGACTGCTCTAGTATTGTGGTTTTCACCTTGTGGAGGCCTTAGCGCGGATAGCAGACTTGCAGATGAACCAACATTCCAGGGGCATGGCTAATGCTAATTAGCCTTGTGCTCTTCCCCGGTACTGTCCTCAATTCCTGATTTACTCAGCCAAGGGATTAAAGTTTTACTCTGGGAGAAAAAAAAACTACTGCAATCAAAAGATGGTGGTCACCCATTTTCTGTGATTTCTCATGCAGCAGGTAAGTGCAATGAAGCAGAGGGGCTGGGGTGTCAGTGAACGTACTTGTACAGATGTTTGTGCGTATGTCTGTAGGGGTATAAATGAAACTAAATGAATTTGTGTGTGTGTGTATGTGTGTGTGTGTGTGTGTGTGTGTGTGTGTGTGATTCTTGACATAGCTATAGAATGCTTTGTGGTTGTCTTTAGAATCAGTGGCACAATTTTGTTTTCGTAACTAGCTTTGGAGGATTTTATGAGGGATCTCATCTTCTTACTGTGTGTGTGTGTGTGTGTGTGTGTGTGTGTGTGTGTGTGTGTGTGGCAGGTGTGTATGTATGTGTCTGTCTGTCTACCTGGGATGTGCACTACAGGAATTAGATAAGGGAACCTGAGTCTGGATGCATGTGTGTGTGTGTGCAGAACTGTAGCTGGGGCCATGCTAAGTTGGCGTCTACCCTGGGTGGAAGCTGTCATGGGATATGACAATCATCAGTGCTAAAGAAGACTATGACATTGAGTTGATGCCGGTATTCATCATTCATGTAAGTCATTTAAACACTTGCTTATATGTGTTAAATGGCTTGATGGAACTTTTTTTGCTCTTTAACTTTAGTTTTAGAGGGCACTAGTCAGTGCACAGTAATACCAATTATCCTAGCTCTGTTTCTGTTTGAGGTCCATGGCTGCTTTGGAGGTCACAATACTGTAGGCAAGTAGGGTATGCCAAACCTGAATATGCATGCATGTGTCTTTGCCTGGGTGGTTACAATGTGCGATCTTAAGTCTGGGTGTGTCTGTGTGTGCACTGAAGTGAGTGGTTCATGAGTGTGAATGAGTATGGAGGGAGTGTTTTATGGATGAATGGATATGTGTGTGTGCGCGCGCGCACATCTATGGGGGTGGGTGCCTTTGCTAATGTGATACATGGGCTGGTAGAGATAACACTAGTGAGGTCAGGTTTGACAATGTAGTTTGTTTAAATTTGAACATGTATTTTGAACAGTGCATATTAATTACCACACTTTGTAAGAGGGTAAAGAGATTTCCATATTTGCTCTGCTGACCTTTAAAAGGTTAGCTGAATCCTACACAAATGCACTTTATAAGCACTTACACGAGTGCATAGATTGTGCTATCCCTAACAGAATCAAGATGCTATCCTCCAAAAATAGGAACCCAATCGGTGGTCCCCTGCCATAAACAAACTCTACAACAGAAGAAAGAAACTGTTGCAAAAAAGAGTAAAATCCCATGATTGTAAGTAACGGAGGCTTAAAGCCTCAGTAAGAAGATGAGATCCCTCATAAAATCCTCCAAAGCTAGTTACGAAAACAAAATTGCCACTGATTCTAAAGACAACCACAAAGCATTCTATAGCTATGTCAAGAATCTCAGTGGCAACACTCAGATCTGCTCTGAGTTACAGCACAATGGAACTAAATATACAGAACCAACTGATATTGCCAACATTCTGGCAGATAGGTTCATTGCTAACTTTACCCCTCTTTCACCCCTTAAAAGGCTCATCTCTGTACCAGAAGAATGCATAGCTCCTGTAATCACAGCTGCACAGGTAAAAGCTACACTCTCTAAAGCCAAGAACACAGCATCCATGGGACCTGACAACATCCCAAGCTGCATTCTATACGAACTACAGAATGAACTGGCGCCATACCTAAGCACCATGTTCAATCATAGCCTCACCTCAAGCTTTGTGCCCAATGAATGGTGCACAGCAACAGTTATCCCAAAGGGGGAGCCACCACGAACACTGGGAACTACAGCCCAATTAGCCTAACGAGCCTGGTCTACAAGGCCATGGAACATATCATTGTGGAGCATATAAACAAAGACATTGGTAATCTCCAAACTCTGGACCCCACCAAGTTTGAGTTTGTAAAAGGCAGATCATGTCACCTAAACCTGATAGATTTCTTTGAAGCAGTCACCAAAGCTGTAGACGAAGGTAAGGTGGTTCACACAGTCTATCTAGATCTCGCCAAGGCTTTTGACACCATCCCCCACTCTGGAATTATAGATAAACTATCTATACTAGGTATAAATCCCTATGTCACAAGATGGGTTGCCAACTGGCTCACTGACAGAACCCACACTGTGAAAGTAGCAGACTCCAAATCCGACTTCAGATCAATAACAGGTGGATTACCACAGGGTTCAGTCCTGAGTCCCCTCCCGTTTGGTATCTACTTTTCTGAAGTACAGGCTAACACAGAAGGTCTCTTGCTAATGAAGTTCACAGATGACTGCAAACCTGGAGCCATAATCAAAACTCCTAACAATGTGGACATCCTACAAAAGGGCCTCACTGAGACAGATGCCTGGTGTCAAAGACATGGCCTCAAGCTCAATGCCAAAAAGTGCATTGTCATCCCCTTTGATAAAAACTCTGTACCCATGAGCTACCACATAGGTGATAGTCTACTTAACACTGAAAGTGTGATAAGAGACCTTGGGACACAGGTGGACAGTAGTCTCTCCTTTGATAATCACATCGCCACAGTAGTCAGAAAATCCTCCTACGTGGTACACCTCATCACAAAAGGTTTCTCATCCAGGAAAAAAGAGGTCATTGTTCCCCTCTACTCATCACTCAATAGACACATTATAGAGTACAACCCCCCTTTTGGTATGTACCTCACAAGACATCTACAACAACTAGAAAGGCTGCAGAAATACCTCACAAAGATTACCGGCCTCAAACAGATGCCCTATGCAGACTGTCTCAAAAAACTCCAGCTTTACCCTGTCGCATATCACTTACTCAGAGTTGATCACTGCCTAACGTACAAAGCTATGTCAAACCCAGAGCTGTTGGACATGCTCCACTTAAAGAAATCCCAATCCCTCTGAGCTACATGCTTTAGGGACCTAAACCTTGTCACCACAGTAAACAGAACATGCTGGAGGGATAGATTCCTGTCCCAGAGACTTCCCATAGTCTGGAACAAACTACCTATCGATATCAAACAATGCTCATTAGCACTCTTCAAGAAAAATCTTGATGGCTGGATGGGAAATAGGAAATTCACCCCGGGGATCACCTCTGGGACTCTGCTCAACAGGGGCACAAGAAAATAATTTTATTGGGTGGCGAAAGCCAGGGTACCTTTTTGGCTAGGCTTATATAGACCCTAGGGCCATTAGCCTAGTACCTACCTATGGACCTATGAATTATTATGTTGTGGAGTTATATAATAACCAGACTAAACACTTGTTTGTAGATTCATGATGTATTAACTTTGTACTAAGATGTTACAGTCTGAAGTTTATTGTGTGGTGCATGGTGCTTAATTCTTTGTCTATCAAATTAGCAGAGTTTAAACTTAATCCTTTACTTGCCATTATCACAAACACATAAATAAATATCGTAGTCTAATAACGCAAACGCTTTCTCTTAGTTTACTCATTTAGATCTTAACTTAGCCAATATATCTGGATCATTCTCTTGCTTTAAATCTTGAAATAGATCATGTTAAGAAGTCTTGTTAAGTTGGGGAATTTAAGCAATGATAGTTACAACTGGGATTAGAATTGTGTCTGGAAATTTTCCCTTAATTACTATGTCTACATTACGTATCTATAATGTAGTTATTTATAGTCAGTGTCAATATCTAACATACCTTCATTTACAACATTATTAGAACTTATGATATTGTATAGAGATTCTAGTTTTTTTAATTAGAATATCTTGTGAAACTTTAGTATATTATAGATATTCACCCTTTAAATTAATCATTTTCTTTTCTGGTTTAGCAAATGCAGCACAAATAAAGAAACATTGTTCTGTTGTTGAATATGCACAAGTTTTACTTTTCAGCAGGTGCTTAATATGTAATTGCAAAACACTGGGACACCAGATCTATTCAAAAAGACAAGACATTTCCTATTATTACAGGCCCTTTTGAAAGAGAAAAGCATGCTATTTTATTGCTGTTAACAATGATTAATGCAGTTTTAATTGTACGGCACTGACTACATTTATAAAACAATCAAGTTTTTTCCCCTTTAAATATATAGCAAATAAAGAATCTTGTCACTTTTTTAATTCAATGTGCCCTCTGGTGCCATCTTGAGAAAGATTTGGAAATTTCCTTGGTGCCTTGACCAATGCCAAATTTCCTGTAGTTAGTATGAATATCTCCTTTGGTCCCCCTAGAAAAAAGAAACAAACAACAAAAAAAAAACAATGGCTTAGTTGGTCTGATCTGGTTAACAAAAGAGAAACAGAAAAATATTTATTTATTTATTGATTGATTGATTGCCATTGATTGCCATTTTGTTATTCTTTACATGATGTGATATTCAGAATAACTATGTGAAAAAGGAAAACATAATTTCATTTTGATTAATGACTGTTGTTGAAAAGGCCATAACAAGAAAATGGAAGACTGAACAGTCACTGACTTTAGAGCACTTAATACACATTATAGAGAAATCAGAAAGAAGAAAAAGAGGTTTATCCAAGAAGAAATCATGGAATAAATATGCAACATGATGCCTACACTAATGTATGTATATAGATACCCTGTGATTAAGGTTCATAGGTTTATAGGTGTATATGAGTATAAAGACCTCTATGGTCTTTATAAGCCTAACCATGGAACCTAAATATGACTCACAAATTGTAGCCGTCTATTAACACAAATACCCTTGATCAGATAGTGCACACACCTACCAGAGGTTCAAACAAACTGGACCTGGTACTCGCCAATACGGGAGAATGCTACCACTAACTCCTTCCCCCATGTCATGTCCTTAATGGTGAGATCGAACTACAAAGCTGTCTTCTTCAAACTAAAATCAGCTTGGTAATCCCAGCAAACCCTGTAACAGTTAAGAACTATTCCAAGGTAAACTATATCCTATTAAGGATCCATGTCAGATCCATGAAACCCACATTACCAATGACCGGATCACTGAGATGAGCTCTCTGACACAACACATCCCCAACAAAGGTAGGTATATGTATTACAGAACGGAATCTATTCCCATAATACAGTTACAAAGTAAACAGAAACATGTATAGCAGGGGGGCAAGCCCCCTTGCACCCCCTCCGTAAACATACCAACTCAGAGATCGCACCACATTGCAGAAATGGGAATACATCACATTCCGCACTACTCACCATTGTCGGGGATATGTGGTGTCAGCGATCTCATCTCGGTGATCCGGTCATCAGTAATGTGAGTTTTCGTGGATCTCATATGGATCCCCTATTAAGGGATAGTTTGTCAAAGTCAATGGCCTTCCCAACTGCAAGTTTACAGCAACCATTTTGAAAATGTTCAGAGAGATTCTGTAAAACCATGTAAATGGCTGTATAGAGTCTGGTGTACCTAAGCCCAAAACAAAATCTAAAAACAAAACAAACTAATGGAATCCATATTTTAATATGGTATATAACAAAAGGAAAAAAGTCATGGCTGAAATCAGGAAGAGCAATTTCAGTAATGATACGAGCTCTCCTATTAAAGTAAACAGGAAAATAGGAAGATATTTAAATCCCTCAAGGCAAATTATGAGTTTAAAATAGCCTCACAGCTTAAAGACAACCACAAGGCCTTCCACAGCTGTGTCTGAACTGGTGGTCTGTGGTACCAGCTTTACTGAGCAGAGCAACATAGTGAATTTGCTGGCTTACAAATTCAGCTCAAACTTCCCCACTCAATCCCCCATCTTCTCTCATAACAAATCCAATAGCATAAACCCCCACCAACTTTTTACAGTGTGCAAGTCCTGGCAGCACTCACTAAGACCAAAAACACAGCCTCAGTGGGCCCTGACAGTATCCCAGGATGCCAGCTAAATAGCATGGAATATGACCTATCAGGAGCACTTCAATTACTTGTAAACAATAGCCTCAAAACAGGCTTTGTACCATGAGAATGAAGGACTGCAATGGTTATCCCACTTCACAAGGCTGAACTATCAAATGACCCTTGGAACTACAGACTCATTAGTCTGACTAGTCTAATATTTAAAGCCATGGAACAAACTATGATGGAAATGATCAACAAAAACATAGGCAGCCTTCATGTTTACTAAACCTGGTGGATGTCTTTGGGAAGGTCACCAAGGCAATGGATAAGTGGAAAATGGTGCATACCACCTACCAGGTTCTGGCTAAGGTGTTTGATAAAATATCCTTCTTGGGTATAGTTGACAGGCCTGAACTGGGCATATACCTCTACATAACATGCTGGATAGCCAGCTAGCTCATAGATAGAACCCAGAAAGTTGGGGTTGGTGAGACCACCTCCACTAAGAGACTGGTCACCAGTGGTGTACCTCAGGGTTTCATGTTGGGACCACTGCTACGTGGCATCTACTTCTTGGAGTTAAAGGCTAATGTCAATGGCCTTTGGCTGACCAAGTTCTTAGATGACTGCAAATTATGAGCTATCTTAGATTCCCCCATGACACAAGCATCTTACAAGAGGGTCTAACACAGACAAATGACTGGTGCCAAAGTCAAATATTAAATTTCAATGCCAAGAAATGCATTATAGTGTCTTTTGGGAAAACTTCTGCCCAGGCTAATTACTCCATTGATAAGACACTCCCTAAGAATTAAACTGATAGTCAAGGATCTGAGAACATATGTCAACAGTAATCCGTCCTTTAACCAACATGTGTCCAAGGTAGTAAGAACATTATTCTGTGTTGCTCAACTTAGAAGTTAGGGCATTACATCCGGGTCCAAGGATATTATGGTACCACTTTATTTGGCCCTTATCAGACTCATCATTGAGTATAATGCCATCTTTGGTATGTACCTAACTAGACATATGCAAAAGTTGGAACATCCAGAAAGGTTCCTTACCAGGAGAATCCAGGGTATAAACACATTATCCTGTACAGACCACCTTAAATCCCTATCTGTGTACTCAGTCTCCTACAGGTTACTGAGAGGTGATCTATGCTGGCATACAAGGCATCTTCACATCTAGCTCTGATGGACCTTTTGCATATCTCCAAAGTGAACAGAGTCAGAACAACTAGATCCAAGGATTTACATTTTACTTGTGACATAAATAAGACATGTTGGCAATACAGATGCACATCTCAGAGATTCCCCATGTTCTGAAGCAGGTTCCAATCCAAGTGATAAAAGGATTCCATCACTAACCCTATTTAAGCATATCCTTGACTAATGGGTGGCAAATCAGAAATTCACCACTGGTCTGGCCCCCATATCTCTGACAGACAGAGGCAGACAATAATACCCAAACTAACATGCCCCCCAACATGACATCTAAAAATTTCCTACATACCGCCTCCTAATAAGCAGCCAGGATACATAGGGACAAAGTTGGGTTGATGCTACATAAATAGAAACAAGGAAATTAGACTGTCTGACAGGCTTTTTTTATCTCTTTAATGACAAACAAGTAAGACAAATCAGTATCCAAACAATTTCTGATTAAATGTCTGCCTGTCTGCATTATCTTCTGTCATGGCCATGAGGGTAAGACACTGGATGACAAGGTCAAGACTCACTATGGAAGATTAGCAGTCACCACTGTGACTTTTTTCAGGAATATCTCTGTTGCATATTTCTGTGAGACTGCCATTTGGACCATTATGTCTACCTTTTCAAACACTGCAGGCTGGATCTTCAGTCTACACGCATGGCAGGATGTGTTGCAACACCCCTAACAGACATGAGTAACCATCTACTGGGTCTATATTAGAACATCGAAGTTTCCAAACTTTGAATGTTCTAATATCGAACCCTATTCAGCTTAAGCTGAAAACATCGAAGCAACAGAAAATCAAATTTTTTTCCTAGGGAAAGAATTTGGTTGTCCGTTTCTGTTGCTTTGGTATTTTCAGCTCTGTGGTGGAAAGTTATGGGTCAGGTTCAAGTAAGTGTGCGATTGAGTGTGGGTTAGGTTAGTTAGGGTTAGGGTGTGGGTTAGGTATGTATGCGATTGTGTGGACGTGAAGGTTAGGGTGGGTTAGATGAGTTAGGGTTAGAGCGCGGATCAGGTACGTGTGCGATTGTGTGAGGGTTAGGACAGGGTAGGTCAGTTAGGGTTAGGGTGTGGGTGAAGTGAGTGTGCGATAGTGACGGACCTTAGGGTTAGGGTTTGAATTAAGGTAAGTGGATGGTTATTGGTGTGTGTATAGTTTAGTGTAGGGTTAGGTGTAAGATTTTAGGTGTATGTGTGTGGATCACTGTTTGCTTGGTGTGCTTGTGTTGTGTGTATGTGTTTTGGAACAGCAAATTTTTTCCCTAGGAAAAAATTTGCTGTTCTGTATGTTCGATGTTTTCAGCTTTCACTGAATAGGGTTCGATATTTGAACATTCGAAGTTTTGAAACTTCGATGTTCTAATATAGACCCCCATCTACCCACGTTGACTCAGGCTGCCTCTTGCTCAATTACATTATCCCATTTCTTTTGAATGTATTGCAACACTGATTAGTATGATGACTGAAGTATAGCTAATTGATGGCACTCACCATAACTACATATGTTTATAAATGAGGATCATTGCTACATCAAAAGACCAGCCCTTTATCTCCACTACCAGGGCTATATTCTTTCTAATTCTCTTGCCTTTTGGTGACATGTACGTGCTTGCATATGTATGGAAAGTTACTCAGGCTTACTGAGGGGGTCCTCCCTTTATGTGAATAACTGCTACAGGGCATTTGATTTGTAATGTGTTAAAAAGAGCATGTTTTGGGGTGGAGCCTAGATGGCCAACTGAGAGCAGTGAATTTTGAGAGCTCCATAAACTAGTATAATAATATAGGAAAAATTTATTATTTTCAAGTTTAAAATGTCAGAAATTTATAGATAAACTGCTAAACAATATAAATATCAATTTTGGTGCAGTTATACAAAAATGTTCTTGTCAGGTAACTTGGAGATATGTTAAGTCACTGAATATGAACAACTCAAGGAATTCTCATCCTGATGCTGCTTTGAAAAAAGAACTGCAATTGATGACATCTACCTTACAGGAACTATCTTTGAAGATGGATGGCTTTAAACATGACTTGGAAAACCTCAAATTAAATTCTCAAAAACAGACTGATACTCTTAAGGAACTATTACAGCAACACCATACAAAACTAACAAATATAGAGACTTCTCTAAGTGATGTTGAAGGGAGACTCAAAGAGGAAGAATTCCAAAAACAAATTCTGCTTAAACAGAATACATGGCTGCTTAACAAAATAGATGACATAGGAAACAGGGAAAGGAGAAACAATATAAGGATCTTTGGTCTGCCTGAAAACATTGTAGGAGAAGATATTATTTAATTATTAACAACCTGGATTCCAGAATTTTTAGACTTGAAAAAGGGAATTTCATTTGGCATTGAAAGGGCAGGCAGAGCACTGCGGAAACCTGCTTCTAACTCAACAAATACTCCACCTAGATCCATAGTTATAAAATTTCTTTCATTTCTGGACAAGGAACTAATATTAAAATCTGCTTGGAGAAAATCACCCTTAAAATACAATCAAATCCTAATTAGGTTTGACAATGATTATTCTTCCAGAATACTAGAACAAAGAAAAAAAGTCTGGCCAATAATAAAACTGTTGAAACAAAACAGCATTAAAGCACAGCTGGCCTTTCCAGCTAAGATAAAAATACTTTTTGCCAATGAGATGAAAACCTTTAATGACTTAGAAGAAGCTGAAATGGAATGGATGGTCCCTGCTCTTAAAAGAATAAAAGAAACACATCCTTGGAGTGATACTAGAAAAAAGAAACAAAAAACTGATTCCAAGATAGCTGTCCCAAAAAATAACTCTTACAACTACATTTATCATGTTATCTGTTTTTATTTAAAAAAGGAGGGATTCTTAAACAACTGAGAGACAGCAATGATTTATTCAGAATGTTCAGAGTCCAATAATTCTTCACAAACAAAGGTAGGTCAAGATGGGTTACTATTTACATTATATATAAGCCAAACAAAGCAACATATAATACAAACATGGAAGTTTCTATTCCCCTACCTGAACTTAATGAATACTTATCTTTTTCATTTTTCATTGATTTTACTTATATCAATTTAAGTAATTAATTAACTAATTCAACAAAGTACCATTCATCAGAGTTCAGACTCAAATGTAACAAATTAACATCATATATAATAGTAAGAGTAGAGTGTTTTCAAAAAAATGCAGTTATGGAGACTAATGCCTTCTTCAGTTAAAATATGATTTAGAAATGTCATGTATATCCTGGTTAAATAATAGTAGCAACCTCTTAGTACAAATGTCATCATTATTCTGTCTGAATATAGTTACTAACAATTTTGGCAGGTATCACTGCTATGAGTGCTGTTTGATCAATCCTGATATGGTGTGCATGGATGCAGCCATGTCTGGCAGCTAGTACAAATGTCATTATTATTCTGTCTAAACATAGTTAATATCAATTATGGCAGGTATCATATCTTCAAGTGCTGTTTGTTCAATCCTGATATGGTGTGCATGGATGCAGCCATGTATGGCAGCTAGTACAAATGTCATTATTATTCTGTCTAAACATAATTAATATCAATTATGGCAGGTATCATAGCTTTGAGTGCTGTTTGATTAAGCCTGACATGGTGTAATTGTTTGCAGCTATGTCTGGCAGCTGTTATATGTTGCTGTTTTCATTTCCAGGAAGCTGTGGGTTGTAGCTTGTGATTGAGGTTTACTGATGCTTGTGTATTAAGAAGAGGCATTTGGTGTTTTAGCCTGGATCCAGGGGAAGGGGGTGGATAGAACTGTGATTTGGGATATTTTGGCAGAGAATGGTTTGTTTGTATGTCTGCTGAGTGAAAGGTGGGAGGGCTGGAGAAGTGTGTTGTCTCATGTTGTGGTGGCTTGTTGGGAGTTTTTTTTTTTTTTTTATCTGTTTGCTCTCTGTTCTTTTCCTGGCTGCTGCCTCACTGAAAGGGAGGGAATTTAGGCTTGAAGTTGCAGTGAAGTGAAGCATTGCTTCAGTTGTATTGCGAGTCTCTGGTATGTAGTACACAGACACACTAACAGAAACAGACACTCCCAGGTCTATGGTTAAGACAGAGTGATGATAATTCTTAATGGCTCTGAGGAGCCTCCGAGATGATTCTTGGCAATGACGTTTTTGGTTTAAAAAAAAAAAAAAAATATATATATATATATATATATATATATATATATATATATATATATATAATAAAAGGTCTGTTTTAAACCACATGTACACATATTGATGGTCTCCCAACACTTTGTTTAGCTCATTAAGTTGATTCTTGATAAAATAAATAAATAAATAAATGATAAGCGCAATTGTATATTTAACATGTATTTTGGTCAGAACATATTAAGGACTTACATAAGAGTGGAAGTCTGAGTTATTGGTCTTGTGCAGTACCCTTTGCAGTGGTCTGGGAGGAGAACTTGCTCAGACGTGTTGGGCATATGGGGATAGCTGATTCTAGGGGTGTTTGGGGTTGCCAGGAAGTGCTAGAGAGTCATCAGATTTCCTTCGTGGAAATATCTGTGGGAATGGAAGGTGTGTTGAGTGGTTAACTGGCAGAGTGGCCACTGCATGGAACAGGCTGGTAAAATGGAACAGGACAAATATTGGTTTGGATATTTTAAGAACAGCCTGGAAACACACCACATGAACTAGTGAATGGTATTCTGGCAAAACTGGATGGGCATTGTTGCCCGTGCTTGAAGTACTGATATGTGTGTATGTAAGGATGGAAATATACTTATAACAAATAAGAAACTAGAAGGGTCTCATAATTTAAAGTCTATGAACTGTATAAACATGCTTGGAAGGAGCTAATAATAAGAATAAGCATTACAGCTTGTGGTCTCTCAAATAACTAAGCAACAGCCAAAAAAACACATAGAATAGTTATGTAATGTATGATTTTAGTAAATCTAGACATAAAATATATAATCATCATATAAGATGAAGCAGTCTGCTGAATTTAGATATTAAAGACAGGATTTAATAACATGGGCTTGTGTATAATAACACTACTGTCTTAACTTGTCATAAATGACATACACTACACTGAACATCAAGGAGAAGCATAATGATTTACTTATGTAAGTAAATATGCATAACAAGTCATGTGATTGTTTTATCTTGAATTGTAGGTTTTGTAATCCATCTTGACCATATATAATACTTAAGCAGTTGCCAAGGTAACTAATGTTTTATAAATGATATCAGACTGGCAAGGTTGTTCAAGAGAAACAACAGAAGCCCGAACTTGAAATGTCACAGAATGCAACAATCATATTCTGAACAAATGTATTAAATTGACAACAGACACTCAGTTTAATAACATGGACCTCCCCCCTGCCAGCCTTCAACATAACTGCTAACAATGGCATTATCATCTCCCCAGAAGCCCAAACTAAACTACTGGGTATCATAGTTAATAACAACCTGAAGTTTGATATGCATATCAATCAAACTATCAAAACCATTAATAAAAAACTTGGCTCTCTTTACAGAATCAAATCTTTCCTTACCCCACTTGCTAGAACTGCAATTGCCCATTCCCATCTGCTATCAACTCTTCTCTATGCCTCACCTCTATTCTACAACTTAAATAAAACAGATCTTAATAAACTATCATCCTGTTATAACCACATTGCCAGATTTGCTACTGGCACAGCCTAACAGACACACCACTGTCACAACTTAAATCGCCTAGGATGGCTTGAACTGCCAAGCCTACTGCAGTTCAACCAGCTAATAGTGGCACATAAAGTCCTTTACCAACCAGAAAATACACTTGCACTAAAAAATATTATCAGCCCCTAGACCACTGCGATCATCCACTAGACTCCTAGTTCAAACATACAAATCCAGCTACTCAGCTGTGGACTCCCTGTTTGCCAACTCTGTTGGAAAAATATGGAACAGACTCCCAGCTGACTTGACCCTAGTACCCTCACTAACTCAATTCAAAAACAAACTCAAGAAATGCTTCAAAACTCATTGGTTATGTCCTTGCACTAACCCCGACTAGTGACCTCTCTATTTCTTAGGTGCCTTACCTTCAACTACTTCTAACTTTTTTCTACCACTCCATTTCTGGAAGGGTCAATTGTATAACTGCTGCTTAGTGTGTCTTAAACCTGAATGTAATGTTATGTATGTTTAACTTTGAAAATAATGTTATGTTTTGTAAAGTGTTTTATAATAAGTACTATATGTGCTAAATGCTGGTATTGCTTATGACTGTAATCTGCTTGAAACTAGCATTTACTAAATGTTCAATGTGTATTGTTATCTTGGAGCTTTTCTCCCCGGGCCTCCGCTGAAAACGGACATGTATCCAGTCGGACTATCCTGGTCAACAAATGTAAAATAAAATAAATAAATAAATAAATAATAGCACTACTGTTTTAACTTGTCATAAATGACATACACCATATTGAACATCAAGGGGAAGCACAATGATTTTCTCATATAAGTAAATGTGCATAAGTCATATAATTGCTTTATCTTGAATTGTGGTTTTGTAATACATCTTGACCATACATAATACTTAAGCTGTTACCAAGGTAACTAATCTTTTATACATGACATCAAACTGACAAAGTTGCTCAAGGGAAACAATAGAAGCCTGAACTAGGAATGTTGCATAATGTAACAATCACATTCTGAACAAATAGTATTAAATTGACAATAATCACTCAGTTTAACCTTTGCTGATTATACAAAATAGAATGTTGCCATTTAAATCTAAAAATGTTCAGTATATGCCATAAAATGGTAATTTATGAATATGGAAAGGGAACTTGTAATCATTAATCACAATAAGTGAATTTGTTGTTTTTAACCTATACTTTCACTCATTTTAATAAGAAATGACAGATATGAAAATCCTTATGTGTAGGAAATGGGAGTAAGAGGGATGCACTGATAATTACAATGCACTAACTTTCATCAATGTTCACATAAAACAAATTTGATGCTTTATGTAAGTTAGCAACAAACAAAGTGATTACTTAAATGCTGGCAAGCAATGAAATATAACTTCTGATATAGCTAGTAAAATACATTGTATTATAAACATCAGGTATAAATATTACTACTGTCTATTTATATTAAGTAATATGTATTCATCAATAAGGGTGACTATGTTAAATAACGGTGTGCTATAATCTTTTACTGAGGTTTTCTATATGATACATCCTACTTTACTATGATTGAATTGCTTGTCATCTATTGTTCATGTAAATATTAATTGCTTATACAATAAGTAGACATTTTTGTATTGTATTAGAATTCTGTCTAATCTACAATCGTACTATATCTGTTCAAAATAATATAAATATTGCTTATTCCTATCACAAATATTCTCCATATGCTAATTCAATTTATGGAGCTCAGATGTTCTGGATTGTAAAGGTATGAGTGATAATCTGATGGACTTAGTTTTTTCCATCAGATTAGGAATGATTTTCATTTCATGGCTAGTGCGGATCTTAGTTTTGCTAACATTTATTAGTTTACATTTATTTCACAAAAACATTTTTAGTATGCCTGACCAATGCATTACTTTACTGGTAAACACTCAAAGTATAAAACTGATAATTTCCTTTAAAAGCTCAAACATGTACTTCATAGTTATCAATAAAAATTTTTAATAGTTACAATAAAACAAAAAATACACAACCTAAATAACCTAAGATGGATTTAATTTTATTATCTTTAAATACCAGTGGCTTAAACAATCCTAGTAAGAGATCAGATCTACTGAAATATTTAAAACTGAACAAAGCACAAATTGTCTTCCTTCAAGAAACTCATTTCAAAACAAATGACAATTCCAAACGGAATCCTAAGGAATATATGATATAGGCACAATCCACTTATAAGACAAAGACAAAAGGAGTAATAAGTTTATGGAAAACAAATGTGATTAACCCAGAAATCATTTATAAGTATGAAGATAAAGAAGGCCTTATGGCATTAGTAATAGTTAAATATAATAACAGAATATGGACCCTAGCCAATCTATACTGGTTAACAGGCATTGGATCAGGAACTGTTAAAAAAACTTGGATTTCATTTCCAATAATTATAAAGGCAACTTAATATTAGGAGGAGATTTTAACTGTATATTTGATATTTCTGAAACTGCAAATAAAAGACTGATGCGTACATCTGCTGTATCAAAAGCTTTAAACAAGTGGGTAGAATAATTTCATATTGTAGATACTTTCAAATTTAAAGAAGATAAATCTTTGTTGTTTTCCCATCAAGATCACAGATTTGGTACCCAAACTAAAATAGATAAAATATTTGCTATCCATGACTTACACTCTAAATTCATTAATTTCTCAATCACTCCCTGCCCTTTTTCAGACCACAATTCATTAATACTAAAACTTCAAAATGGGTACAAACCATTAATCTTTAGCTCCAGAACCAGGATATATAACTAAAATTAAAGAGTTCAAACCCTGATTAGTATCTGAATTACAGTTCTTCTTAGATATTAATTACGCCACAGAGATAAATACAATAATTATATGGGACTCATTAAAAGCTTACATATATGGTAAAACCCTAACTTGGTATAAAAAAAAACAGAGAATGGGATTCTGAATTATTAGATCTACAATCCAAACTTTTGTCAGTAAAAGCTGAAAAAATCAAAATCATTTTGATATGAAAATGAAAATAGAAGTATTAAACAATAAATACAATGAAATTCTAACACATAAAACTAGTTTAGCTTTAGAAAAACTAAAAATTAACACCATGGCCACTTCTCCCAAATATCTACATAATTCATCCACAAGAATCAAAATACAATCAAAAGCTAATAACATTAAAATTATCTTCAATGAAAAGAAAGGGAAACATGTCTCACATATAGGTGACATTCTTGATGCCTATAGAAATCACTATATGGAACATTTCCAAAAAAGAAAATATACATATCAATCAATTAAATCTAGATGAAAAATGTTCCAATATAAAAAAAAAAACAGAAAAATTAAAACTAGATCTGCAAGCACTCATATCCTACAAAAATATTACAGATACAAGAAAAGAGGGTAAAAATAATAAAGCTCCAGGTATAGATGGCATAATTATGGAAATATATAAACGTTTTCCTTCAAAAATACTATCCCTCTTCCATAGAACTCTATTAAAAATTCAGTCACAAGCTTTAATACCACCCTCTTGGTGATATTCCTTAATCACACCAATCCTAAAGGGAAACAAATCCCCAAACCTGTGTACCTCATATAGACCTATATCATTATTAAATAATGACTGTAAGATATTTATGACAATATTAGCTAACAGAATGAAAATACCACTCTCCAAAACAATAAATAATGATCAAACTGGATTTATATATTATAGACACACACATGACAATATTAAAAGGATGATTTCTCTTATAGATTGTTAATAAAGAAAATAAAGAAACACTCATAATCGGATATAATTTAGATATAAAGAAAGCCTTTGATTCCCTAAATTGGGACTATTTGATCAAAATGCTGGTGTTATTTGAATTTCCTCCTTCCTTTGTTCAGCTACTAAAGAATGTATATGTATACAAATAATTTAGCGTATGTTAAGCTAGGTCCTTTCACCTCTGAATCTATACATATAAAAAAAGCTACTAAACAAGGATGTCCCATCTCACTGATTCTATTTGCTTTGGCTATTGAAAATTTGGCAGATTTAATACATAACAATACAAAACTCAAAGTAGTAAATGTTTATGAACAATAAAATTATAAAGTAATGCTCTTTTCTGATGACATATTATTAACATTATCCAACACAAAAGAGACATTAGAAGATTTAGATATTTTATAGAAACACCACAAAACAGTCCTGGATGAGGAGCCTCCTCAGAGCAATCCAAAGATATCAAGAAACAGATGAGGCTCGCCACAGCAAATATAAAAAAACGTTAGATATTTTAATTGACACAGTTTGCAGGACTTTAGGACTCAATTTCAATAAATCAAAATCAAAATTTTTTAATTTTAAATAAAAAAAAGAATTGCAGATAAAGGGGAATCACATTATAGTGAAATAAGAATCTAACTTAAAATATCTAGGAATTGAGTTATGCAAGGATAATAATGAATTAGTCTCAAAAAAACTACAATAATATCATCAATACAATTAAAATCTCTGTGGAAAAGTAGAACAAAATAATATTAACATTTGAAGGTAGGCTACATTTAATAAAAATGGTTTTACTACCCGAGATTCTATATATAACTTTGGCAATACAACTGTCACCAGAAAGGAATATACTCAAAGAAATACATTATTGCCTAATAAAATGTTTAAGGTTTCCTTAAAGAAACAGAATAACTTTAATACATCATATCAGACCATGGAAACAGGGAAGATTAAACTTTCCTGATATAGAAACATATATAAAAGCATCAATATCTAAAACAATCTCAGATTGGATAAGTCCAAATTATTATGCAAATTGGAAAGAATTACTAACTGTAATATCAATAAATGAATTTGATTTACAAAAAAATTTCAAATAGATAAAAACAATTTGCCATGGCACATATTATGTGTTAGTATGCAATGTAATATAACTAAGCCCACTAAAACTTGTATGATTAATTATTATATTGACTAATTTAGGAAAATTATTAATGCAAATATAGATTTAAACATCTGGTTTGATCTTTTAATACCATTCATAGTTACAAAGAGCTATCCACATAAAATCTACAGAGAAATAATTAATTCCTGGGAACAGAAATGATTTGTTTGTTGGTTTCAATGTATCAAAGAACTAAAAGTTCTGGATATGCAAACAATAGAAACAATATACAAAATTCCAAAGCAAGACTGGCTAACTATGCAAAGTATTCTGACATATTTGCAAGATTTATGCAGAATAATTAGTAATTCTTCATTTAAAGAAATACCTAAACTTACAAAATACCTATATGAAATCATATATAATGCTTATGACATGGAAAATAGTATTTTGAAATTTTACAAGATATTGATAAATTATAAAACAACACCCATATCCTCATATTGGAACTGTATAACAAAAAGACACATATTACAGCTAACTGTAGAAATTAAATCAAATATTTTATTATCAATGAAACATATTTCCTTTACACAATACTGGAAAGTTTTTAATTGGAAATGCTTGCACAGAGCATTCTTAACTCCATATAGAATTACTAAAATTAATTCTTCCACAAAGGGAATATGTTGGAGGTGTGGGGAAATACACAGCGCAGAGTGGAATCACATTTTTTTGACTGTGTTAAAATTAAGCCATTTTGGAATGGTATTAAAAACTTTTTACAAGCTTTATTTAATGAATGATTTAACTTATCTAAAGCTCTCGTATTATTAAATGTGTACAAAGGTCCTCATTTGAATGAGTCAAATATGCATCTAGTATGGACAATACTTGTAATCTCAAGCAAGTGTATAACAAGAAGATGGTATACAAACACAAAACTGACTTTGGAAGACTTCTACAGCCTACTGAAGACCACAGCATTGTTGGAAATTAAAATTAAAGAATTAAGAATTTATCCTAAGCCATTTATTAACAATCCATGGAAAAAAGTCTTATCATTGATTGACACTTTACAATAACTGAACAGATACATTCTGATAACTGGATTGTTATACCTATAAAGTAATTGTATATATTGAGCTCTGTTATAGTGTCAGGCTGATATAAATAGTGTACATAGTTATTAAGATGTTATATACAAATACTATGGAATTTATTCAACTGTATTTGAAAAATAAAACATTTTTGAGGCAAAAGAGCATGTTTGATTTAGTGTATTTTAACAATCTTATAATGTCCAAACAGGCCCATTATTTCTCACTGCCTACAAATTATGAAGAATCACATTGTTTCTAACCAGAGTTGACTCATTTAAGTTTGTTTATTGGTGACTTTCGGCTCAAATAAAATGTATATACATATATATATATATATATATATAGATATATAGATATATAGATACATATATATATATATATATATATATATATATATATATATATATGTTGTATCTTTCAGCTTTTCCCAGTTAGGGGTCGCCACAGCGGAACTCCGGTCTGCTAATGATTGGCAGTAGATTTTTATGTGCTGAGTTGCCAGCCCTGATGCACCACCTTCAACGAAGGTATGCCCATTCACGCATGTCTCCACACAGGAGATGCTTTAGCTGAGAATCGAACAGGACAACATCTTAATGTGAGGTGACAATGCTAGATAGATATATATATATATATATATATATATATATATATATATATATATATATATATATGTGTATGGAGTGTTCTTAAAAATCTGGCTGACAGATGGGTTGCCTAATGGTTAAGGTGTTTGCCTTTCAAATACAAGGTGCAGGGTTTGAGTCTCACAAGGGATAATTGGCTAGGCTTAAATGGCTTGCAAGGGCAGTTAGCTTAGTACTAATCTATGAAGCTCTATAAAGATAAATCTCATTCCTTCAGAAAGCTCTGCAGTAATTATGTTATTATTTAGGTAGAGATAAAGTGATAAATCTTACAGAAAAGTACATTCTTTATTACTGCATGAAATAATTATTGTATACATTAATATGAAATACCTGATGTAGCTCACCTTTCATACGAACATCTTCTAGACCAATAATGTGTGATATACAAAGTCTAGTCTGTATACTTAACATCTCCATTAATGCTGTTATTGTTGTTCATAGATAATTCTGGATATGAAGTCATTTACTATCACTCACGTTGTAAATTACAGTTGCATGCCTAGTTCTGAATCATGGCTATGCAAGCCTTTTAAATTTTTTTCTTTTGCTTTCTTAGATGGCAGTGGTGGATGGAATAAAACAGGCTGCAGAGTTAGCAGTTCAAACACCAGTGAAACAGTCTGCTTCTGCAATCATCTCACAAACTTTGCAATACTTATGGTAACATATTATTGGTTGTTCATGCATGTTTCTTTTGGCTACACTATCAGAGAGAGAGAAGGAGAGAGAGAGAGAGAGAGAGAGACAGAGCATTAAAAAAATATATATGTGTATATATAGTATATATATATATATATATGTGTGTGTGTGTGTGCGTGTATCTGAATAGCAAAATAAGAAAAAATTCAACCTTTACAGTATCTTAAATGTTGCTCAGCATATTAACAGCTTTAGTGCTTCAATCCTTTTAATAAATGATCATCTTCCAGCTTACTGGCATAGAACCTAGGGCCCAGGAAACCAGCTAAACTTTAAAACAGCCTCAAAATATTGGACTAGTAGCTGGTGAAAGGAGGTCAAGAGAATGTTTTAAGATAGCATTTTTGGTACCCCAAGATAAAACTTGAAGCCTTCCACCATTGTGAACCCTTTGGTAGTTAAGCAGATTAACAGCTATCCGTCTTGTGTATTAGGAGAAGTGGGGTAACAGGAGACATTTACATGAAGGACTCATATCATACTATTGCTGTAGTGGGTTAACTGAATGTTGAAAGGGCAGAACACATATTTTTTATCAGATTTTCATGACAGAAAATGCAAGGCAGACATAAGCATTTTGTGCGAGCAGAATAAATCCAGTCTTAGGGATACAGAAAAGTTAAATGAAGAGTGAAGAAGGTTATGTTCTGGTAGTGTAGTTATGGTATCTATGGAGACTTATTTAATAGACATGACACGAGGAGAGGTGGTGATGGTAGCATTCCCCCATATGCTCAGAAGATCATACCACATCCTCACTGTTGGTGAATAAATGGTTGTCAGTGAACTGACCCATTAATTGTGATGGCGGGTGTTAGTTTGTGCTTATTCTCTGTTAGCTCAATCAGCCTTGGTTGCTAAAACTCGCTAGACAGAGATGCATGCTTTTAGAATGAGCATTCAGATGACTAAATTATTTAGATTCATTCAGTGCAAATGTCAAAAAACACTGATCCTTTTCTTTATGGCATGCGTTATGGTCAAAAAAGGATCATAAAGGCTTACCTAGCAAACAAATAATAAAAAAATATTAATTTGGAATTCAGTCTAAGGGCCACTGAACACAGATTATTATAAGTTTCTTCTATTAGTGCTGTCAGCTGTCTCAAAATTAATATATTGAATGAAAGTGGGTCAGCAGACTCAGTCCTCAGTAAATAAAATGTCATTGTTATTGCTGATGAAAAATACATATCCTGATTTTAGCATGTGAGATAAATTAGTGTACAGTGTTCTGTCTGTACAACTAAACATACCTAAACCAATGCCTGACATTTTAAGCATTTGCTATTCACTTACTGATTTATATAATCATTACTTCAGCTTGAACCACATTGCTTTTAGGCATCTTGTTTGTTTTATAATTTGTTTAATTAGTTGTTAACCTGTTCAGTAGATCTGTCTCTGAGGAATGTTTTCAACCTTAATTTAAAAGATTGCAAAGAGAAAATGTAAACAAACATCAAGTACGGATTAAATTCATTTATTTAATTCAACTGAGGACTCTGTCATACTTCAAACATATGAAATAAAATGAAGATAACTACTAATATTCAAAGCATTACAATTTTAAGAGAAAATTATTAAAATATATATATGGACAATAAATAAAGTCAGAGGGCCTTAATGTAAGAGTACAAATAAGTGTAGAATCTAGATGATAGAAGAGAACAGATGTTTGTGTATTTACATATGTGGATTATGCATGTCCTGATTTTAGGGTGTGCTTTTAGTACAGACAAAAAAAGACTTGGCAAAAGTGGTGTTCTTGATTGTGCAATGTCCAAATATCTGTTTCATAAGGAAAAAAGACACAGACAAAAAATATAGTTTATGTAGGAGAGTTTTTAATGTCACTTAAGAGTTCTAGAATTAAACCTGAAACATATGTTGTGAAGAGTTTGCAAAACAACAAAAACAATAATGTTTTAGTTTTATGTATAATCATGTAGGTAAGAAGAAAGAGTAATCAGCAGTAAGTAGAATGGAGCCAATACCACAAGCCAGCTCCCCACCCCAGGTAGTCTTCAACTGAAGTCTCAAAAGAAAAAAAAATCCTGTACCTGGAATGACCCGATCTCTACATTCTAGCAAACAGATTATGCCCCCACTAGCTCTTCCACTGAAGATTGTAAAAAAAAAAAAAAAAAAAAAAAAAAAAAAGTAAAACAGTTCACTCTTATAATCCATTTGCTATAATTACAGTTACATCCACCACCCAAGCTATCTCTTCCATTGAAAAAAAAACAGAATGTGGATGGATGAGCATACCCTCCCAACACTTTGTGTCCAGGGAGATCGCCCATCTTGCCTGACCCTAGCTATGCTAGTAGAAGATGGAAATCAAACATAAATAAACAGTGGTCTTCTAAGCCTTGCACATTAGTGCAGTGGATACTGTTGTCGCCTCCCAACAAGAGGTCCTGCAGTTTCATTTTCATCTGGCGTGCCTTCTGTGCTTAGTCTGTAGGTCCTTCCTGTTTTCATGAAGGTTTCCTTCCACATTCCAAAGACATGCAGTAAGTGGATTGGGCACTCTAAACTGGCCATAAGTGTGAGTGTGTGTGTGGGGGCGTGGTATGGGAGAATATCTGCAGCAAGGCTAGCCAATCGGCAGTGTGAACTTTGGCTATAGATGATTATCACTGTTAAAGGTGACACCCTGACCCCATCTAAAAACATGGGAAAAGGGGTTTCTTTTAATGGATGGATGAACCATATTGATTGGTATTAGATGTAGAGATAGATGTCAGTAAGAGAAGGACATAGCTGGTGAATGGTAACATAACCCCTTATAACAATGGCAAGATTTGTCTTTTCTTTATTATGAAGTTGTAAATGTAGGATCTTTTTTGGTGTGAAATTTAAACATTTTTCGGTATGCTGACTGAATGTAACAGAGGAATCAAACCAAAAACCAATGCATTTAAACAAAGAGGTGGTTTTAGTATAATTACATGAGGAGGATATGAGAGACAGTGATAAAAGTGCTATTTGTAATTATGCCTGGGAACCTGAAAGCATAGCATTTGTCTGAAGTTTAATTACTTACTGTGAAGCCAGGTATGTACAGTACTAATGTCTGAAGTAAGTAGGTTTGCAAAGTTATGTTGGGGCATGATCTGACCTAAAGAAGACACTGTCATCAGTGGTGACTAGTGCTCGAAGTTCAGGATGGTTTAACGCAAGTGAGTTTGTAAATTCAGAAAACAAAAAGGGAACAAGGACAGACCCCTGAAAAACACCAAGGTTAACAGAAGAGGTGAATGAGTGAGTGAAGTTTATTAAAATCCATATGAACTGTTATTCTGTTATGTTATAATGCTATAGTTCCTTTGCAGCACTTGCCATGTAGCTATAGGTCTTAACCAACAATTTAGTCATGCTGCTGATAGTTAGTTATTGTCATCTGTATCTAATTGTCTTCTAGGACATTCAGGGAAGCTCTCAGAATATTGGTTCTGAGAATGAAAAGGCTCTGACCTTCATCACCTATATTGGATGTGGACTTTCAGCCATTTGCTCAGCTACAACTGTCCTTACCTACATTGCATTTGAGTAAGTTACATTCTTCTTTTGTTGCTTAAAAACAAGTTGGAAAAGAATATAGTTTGGGATGCTTTTATTTTTTTGTGTAGTAGGTTACTGGTGTCTGGACCAGCTTATGACAGTCTTTGTACTGTACTGTACCATGTTACCTGTCAAACATTACTTTTGCCTAACCTGTAGCAAAGCATTGTATTTAATTTGTAATCCACTTCCTATTTCCTGGCAACCAAATAAGCCCATAATTTAAATTAATTGTGAATTTGGTGAATATTTGAGTAAATTAAGTAATTCTGAAGCTAAAATTATATATAGATAACCTGTTTACAATAAGTGGATGAACTCTAAAAACATACTTAGTATTATTTCTTTTAAAAGCAGCATACTGAAATACTGGATTCATAATTGTTACCACAAAGTGTACACTATATGTACATGTCGAGTAATCTTGCCGAGTGAACAGACAGCACAAGCATTGTGATAGGGCCAGAGATGTATCCAGCTGTAGCTCTAGGAGACCTACTCAGTTGCCTAGGGCCATTTGGGGTTGCCACAATATTTAATTGAAAAACAATTCCCTTTTATTTATGCACTGTGTGTATGCACGGCAAGCACATGCACACTCAACAACACATGAGATTTAAATGCATCTTGGCAAACATTTGTTGGAACAGAACTGGAAAACTTTATCTATGCAAAGGAGAAAGCAAAACTAATCAATACAAAAAGTAGCACCAAAGATACTTGAAGAGAAATATAGGCAAAGGCATCCACATATGGAAAATTTTACAATACAAAAATTAAGAAAACAAAGGGGAGGGGAGTAGAAATGAGGATAAGTAATGGAGAAGTTAAAGAAATAGAAACTGAAGTTATGGATTACCTGCAAAATAAATGAATTAGTGTAAAACATCTAACTCTGATAACATCACAGCATGATAGAACAATGAGTCTCCAAATTAAGGAGAAACTAGTGGAGCAGGAAGCATCTGATCAGTTGCCATAGGAAGATATTTTGGAACCTTCGGGAGGAAATCAGTACAAATGTTCATTTGGGGTTGCACAGCAAGGAAAGGAACAGGAAACTGTGGCAACTCTGATACAGTTAATGTTGTGGATTGATAAGCCAGTGAGTTCCCATATGAAAGCGCAATGGTTGAGACAGGATGAAGCTGAAGAGAGTATGTCACAGGAAGATGTTTTGGAACCTTCTGTAAAATCCCCAAAGGAAATGAAGAACTCAGAATGTGCACTTAGTTTAGAAGAAAATGATCTAGAGGAAGATTTACTTGATATAATAGAAATGGATAGACATAGTAAGACCAATGAAAGAAATAGATTACAGAAATTCAATCAGACCCAAAATGTTAGAAGTCTGATAAAACAAAGGAACACAGTAATCAAGGCTGTTTATAGAAATCCATGTAATATAACAGAAGTAAATAGGATATATTACTGCAGCTAAATTAATAACAGATAAAGTCTTACCAATAAACACGGGGCAATAAGGGGAAGGAAGGGGAGAAATCAAATGCCATCATGGAAGTTTTTAAACACAAAAACTATAAAACAATTAAAACAAGATGTGTCACTGTTAAAATAGTACAATAAAAGGGAGCAGATCAACAAAAATACATAGATAGACATGATAAAAGCAATGCTCAGTATCAAAACAGACTGGCTATATCATACACTATTGTAAATAATAAGCTAAAGATATCAGCACAGGCAGAAAAACTTAGATGATATGCAGATAACTATCAAGGAAAAGTACAAAAAAAAAAAACAATTTATTGATGACACAAAAAGGTTTTATAGGGAAATGGGAAACAAGGCAAAAGGAATAGAAACACCACAAAAAAAAAAAAAAAAAAAGAAATAGACACATTTTGGAAAAATATTTATGAAGATCCTATAGAATATAACAAAGATGCTGAATGGATATAAGAAGTAAAGGAAAGAATAAGAAATTCAAATGTACAGGATATGAACTGGGATGAAGTAGCAGCCAGAGAAATTGAAACAAAATTAAGAGAAGCTCCTAGTTGGAAAACCCAAGCCAGGTGTAGTACCTAATTTCTGGCTAAAAGTATTAGCATCCTTACATAAACATTTAGCCCTGAATAAGAACTATTTATATGCACAGCCAGAACAGATGCCAACCTGGTTAACAACAGGAAAAATTATACTCCTCCTTAAGAGTGAACCTACAAGATATCCTAAAACCTATCGACCAATAACTTCCTTTCCGACAATGTTTACACTATACACTGGAACTGATGCCAACAGAGTTTATAGTCACTTAGAAGAAAACTCAATCATGGCAGTAGAACAAAAGCGTAACAAAAGAAAGTCATATGGAACAAACGATCATTTGTTGTTTAAATTCATAGTGGAGAATTGGGAAAAGGGGAAGAATCTAAGTATGGCATGGACAGACTACAAAAAAGCATTTGACTGCATCCCACATTCCTGGATGAAATAGTGCTTACAGATGTATAAGATACACCCTACATTGATTGATTATATTACAGTGAAGATGAAACAGTGGCAGACCACTTTGCAGCTAAGCCATGATAATGGACAAATTATTATCTCAGAGATAAAAATTCAAAGGGGGATATTCCAGGGTGACTCTTTGTCACTTCTGCTTTTTTGCCTTGCCTTTAACCCATTAAGCTGTCTACTTAACAGATTAGGCCATGATTACAATTTGGCTCCCAGAAAACAAAGTGTAAAGACTTCTCGTCTTCTTTTTGTGGATGATTTAAAACTGCATAGTTTATCAGATGAAAAACTGAAAGTACAACTGTAAGTGGTCAAATCTTTCTCAGATCATAGAAGAATGTCACTTGGTCTTAATAAATGTGCAAAAACAACCTTTAAGGCAGGAAAGCTGCAGAACCAAGAAAATATCAGTTTGGGACAAGAATGTGATATAAAGGAATTTGAGCAGGAGGGATTGTATAAATATTTGGGAACTGATAAAGGATCAACAATAAAACATGAACAAATGGGAATAAAACTTAGTAAGGAATATTTTACAAAACTAAAATTAAAATTGAAAACAGCCCTGATATCTAGGAACAAAGTCCAAGCTTTAAACCAATTTGCTCCTCCTGTTTTAACTTTCAGTTATGGGGTGATTGACTGGCCCCAAACAGTATTGGATCAATTGGACAGGAAAAAAATGCTTCATGCTTATTAAATGATTTATAAAAATCAGTGTATACCACGATTATATATTTCCCATTTTGAATGAGGTATGGGCCTCTGCAAAGCTACTTACTGTATATGTATAGATCTGCAATCATATATCTGCTGACCTCACAAGATCCAAACATAGTGAAAATTTTAAAGTATGGTGACAGCAAGTCTAATATGACTTCCCTGCTTAGTTTAGCAGGAGCATATTGCTGTCAAGGGGGAATGGAAATCAAACCAGAAGTAGACAAAAATCAGACAGCAGCTTAACGTTAACATAGTAATGGCAGGGGGCCTGTATACTGAAAGGCATAATAATGTGGCAAGACTGTTGCATTGGGGATTGTGCAAACATTGTAATATTAAAGTATCTGAGAAGCATTGGAAACATGAGCCACAAAGCATTATAGAAAATGATGAAGTTTATATCACATGGGATTATCCATTACCAACAGTTTGAAAAACAGATGCAAGCAAACCAGATATAGTACTCCACGAAAAGAAGACAAAAGTAGCATTAATAATTGAAATTGCTACATCCTGTGATTACAGTGTCTTATGTAAAGAAAGATACAAAGTCATAAAATACCAGGATTTGCAGGCAGGAATGAGGGCAATGTGGAAGTAGGATACCCAGACAGTTGCACTAGTAGTAGGAGCAATGGGTCTCATAAAAACAATTTACAGTTGTATTTAGAAGTAACTGTAATCTGCGGTGGTGCAGCGGTAGCGTTGTCACCTTACAGCAAGAGGTTCTCTTGTTCGATTCTCGGCTGGAGTGTGGGGAGTGCTTTCTGTGTGGAGTCTGCATGTCCTCCCTGTGGTTGGATAGGCATTCGAAAGACATGTGTAAATGGGCGTGCCTTCGTTGAAGGTTGAACGTCGAGCTGGTACCTCAGCGTTCATAAAAATCTACTGCCAATAATTAACGGACCGGAGTTCCACTGTGGCGACCCCTCACTGGGAAAAAGCCAAAAGACAAACAACTGATACAAGTAACTCTGTATGAATTGAAGAAAGAGTCAGTTCCGGCCACATTGTAGGTGCTGTGAAGAGCACTTTTGGCTAACATCCAAGCCTGAAACATTACTAATTTCATGATCTTTAATCATAATTTCATTTAGGAATGGGGTCCATTCCTGTCATGGTGTTAGAAACCCCAAAGTCTTGGAGAAATTATACTGGGAGAAATTGCTTACAGAGAACTTTCTTTCATAGAGTACAGCAGGAGACAAGCATGTTTCTTCAGCAGGTACTTTGTCTGTGTGTGTGTGTGAAATGCCCTAGTTAGGGATGTCAGGTTGGTTAATTAGTTTGCTCTGGCTCAAACCCTGTACCTTGGCTACAGGAGACAAGACCCTTAATCTTCTATACCAACTGTGAGAGTTTGATAAATGTTGTCTTTTATTGGTTTGTACACTTTTGTTTCACTGCTTCATGGAAAAAAAAACTTCAAAAAAACTACACAGGTGCACTTTCAAGGAATGTGAGCTTCAGTGCATTTTCAGAGAATGTGAGTTTCAGTGCATTTTTCAAGGAAAGTGAGTTTCAGTTTGTTTTCAAAGAATGTGAGCTTAAATGCTTTTTCAAGGAATGTTAGCTCCAAGGGAAGAGACGTTTACTGTTGCTCATGCTAAGTCCATTTTCAATTTGCAATTGTCTTGCTTAGAAATAGTCATAAGTGCTATCCTACAGCATTGCAAAGCTGTGTTAGTAGCACAACAGGTAGCATGCTTTCATTTTGAACAGAAAGTTGTGAGTTCTATTCCCACACCATGTAGATAGATTACTGATACTGCAGTGCAATTTAAGGGAGGAATATTGGTTGATTGTTTATATTTGAACATGCCATCATACTTTGCTGCAGGTGGGGGTGGAGCCGACTTGTTTGACATCCTGATGGGGTTGTCAATTAAGTGTTTTGCACATTTTGTAATTGTTATTGTAATTATGTACTTTTTGCAACATTAAAAAGCTTAAACTTAAAATATAAAAAATGGAAACCCTAATGTTGGACATTACAAACTTAATGTCAGTGAAAGACAAAAACACACATCCAGCATGAGGGCTGACACTCCCCATCACTATACACAGTTTTAAGTGCCTTTTATTCCTTTTGGGGGATGTAGGGTCATAAGTTGGGTTCCTATCACGTGATCAAAAATTGTAAACAGCGAACGAGTATTGAGAGAACCCGACTGGTCGAAATGTCGAAACTTCTCACACATAACACGGAAATCACCATAGGGAATATTTTCCCTTTACTTCAATGCAGTGTGATCTTGGAGTAGAAATATTTAAGTAGTGGGGAGTGGGGGGTGCAGGGGGGCTTCCCCCCTGCCTACAGCTTTTAGGTAAGTATAGTTTTTTATTTTTATTTTTTTATTATATTTTTGAAATTTCAAGCACCGCTTATATGGTGTCGACCATATGGTGTTCGATGTTTGAAAGTTTTGAAAATGTAATATAGACCCCATAAGTCCTCTGATAGACTTTACACTGTCTTTTACATATCATTTTCTTAAGAGCAACAATAAAAAAATAGGTATGACAGTATAAAGTTGTCCCACATAACACTGGGGCCAACGCTTGCTACTGCATATCCTGGTGTGTCCTAATATAAACAATCAACCAGTGTTTGCGCTCCTGAGTGAGTTGTTCTTTGGATGAGATGTTAAACTGAGGCCCAGTCTATCTGTATTAATGGTAGGCACTGTGATATCTTTTACATTCACCTGAGCTATCGAAAAGAGTAGGGAGAGATTCCCCAATGCCCTGGTCAAATTTACCCTAGTGGTATAACTATCGCCAAGGATCTGCCTGAAAAGACGTTACTAGCCTAGTGGGACTAACCTGGTCAAAAATACATTTAAATTGAAAGTTTTAAATTGAATCCATATCTCTACCTTCATTTCAAAAGTAAAGAAAAAAAAAATAGTAAGCACAGTGACAGTTTTAAGTAGAGATAATGGTAACTGGAGTAGAGAGAGAGAGTAATAGGATACCAGAAAGACTGCAGGGAGAGGGGTTGCTGGCCCATTCCCTTTTCTAGGGCCCCATTTCACCATGATCTGGCTCTGGATAGGGCTATTTGTGAATTTAGAAAGTGCATACTTTGCAGTAATCTTTATGAATCCAGCCCTATCTTTACTTTAGTAATAGCAGCTAGGAGAATCATGTTCTAAGAATGGGATAAGGTTATAAAACTCCTGCAATTCAAATAGAATAATTTCCTGCTTCTGTCTGTACACAGCTCTGCTGATGTTTATATTTAGAACTGATTGATGTTATGTATGTATATTTATGTGTGCGCGTGTGTGTGTGGAGGGGGGGGTGCTCTTAACTGAATGCTGTATTTATTAAAAAAAATGAAGAGAAGAAGAATAAAGACAAAGAATGAGGAAAAAAATAGAAAAGGCACAAGTGTAGAAAAAGGTAGGGTAGAAGAATGTTGCCAGGTATGGAGAGAAATAAAAAAAAGGATAGCAATAAGCAGAAAGATATGCAGAAGAGAAAGGATTTGCAGAAGAGTCCTATAACTACAAAATAAATTACAAAAATAGCAATGGCTTGCAAATTAATTGATGACTTTAAAGTATCAAGTGGAGAATTTGATTGCTTTTCTGCAGTCCTTGGAAAAGGCAGTGTGAATAAAGATTTATGGGGATACTAATCTCAGCCATGCCTTACCAGTGATTTTGTATCTACAGAGAAGTATACTGCGTTGTATTTTATACAGAGAAGTATACTGCGTTGTATTTTATACAGAGAAGTATACTGCGTTGTATTTTATACAGAGAAGTATACTGCATTGTATTTTATACAGAGAAGTATACTGCGTTGTATTTTATACAGAGAAGTATATTGCATTGTATTTTATACAGAGAAGTATACTGCATTGTATTTTATACAAAGAAGTATACTGCGTTGTATTTTATACAGAGAAGTATACTGCATTGTATTTTATACAGAGAAGTATACTGCGTTGTATTTTATACAGAGAAGTATTCTGTGTTGTATTTTATACAGAGAAGTATACTGTGTTGTATTTTTTACAAAGTATACTGCGTTGTATTTTATACAGAGAAGTATACTGCGTTGTATTTTATACAGAGAAGTACACTGCGTTGTATTTTATACAGAGAAGTATACTGCATTGTATTTTATACAGAGAAGTATATTGCATTGTATTTTATACAGAGAAGTATATTGTGTTGTATTTTATACAGAGAAGTATACTGCGTTGTATTTTATACAGAGGTATACTGCGTTGTATGTTTTACAAAGTATACTGCGTTGTATTTTATACAGAGATGTATACTGCATTGTATTTTATACAGAGAAGTATACTGCGTTGTATTTTATACAGAGAAGTATACTGCATTGTATTTTATACAGAGAAGTATACTGCGTTGTATTTTATACAGAGAAGTATACTGCGTTGTATTTTATACAGAGAAGTATACTGCATTGTATTTTTTACAAAGTATACTGCATTGTATTTTATATAGAGAAGTATACTGTGTTGTATTTTATACAGATAAGTATATTGCATTTTATTTTATACAGAGAAGTATACTGCATTGTATTTTATACAGAGAAGTATACTGTGTTGTATTTTATACAGAGAAGTATACTGCGTTGTATTTTTTACAAAGTATACTGCATTGTATTTTATACAGAGAAGTATACTGCATTGTATTTTATACAGAGAAGTATACTGCATTGTATTTTATACAGAGAAGTATACTGCATTGTATTTTATACAGAGAAGTATACTGCGTTGTATTTTATCATTTCCTAGTCACACACTGTAAGAGAATCATGGAGTGGTTCTTCAGATCATATGACTTCAGCGAACTGCTTTGTCAATATGAATTGCTAACTCATAAACTACTAGAATATAGATTAGAAAGCTAGCTCATGAACTGGTAGCATGCAGATTAGGCTCATTTGTACCATAAACTGGTAACATGCAGATTAGATTCATCTGTGCCATAATGACACAAAGACTGTAAGGGCAGTGCTAATCAGCATGTGGATTAGTAGAAGCCCTTTTTGCTGACGTTGATGTTTCCTATGTTGCTGGTACAGGAACTGTGACTGCCAATACCATTCTGTCATGAAGCCTCAGAACTAATCCTGCCCTGCATATGCAATGTACTATGGGATAGGTTATCAAACTTTTGGTTAACAGAAGCAGGCAGGTGGAAAGCTGCCATAATATGCTGCAGCAGACGTAAAGCGTTTCTTTGAAAATACCATGCATCTCAGTGCAGTTGATATAACAAACTAAGGCTATATAAGCAAAAATAGCGTGTCCATCCTCAAAATAAATATTCACTAAATATGCTAGATATTCTAAAGCACTGCTTTGTTGTCAGTTGCATAGTAGATGCAAAAGTAGCTTCAGGTAGGATAACAAATAACGAAAAAAGCCTCAGCTCGGACACACTGAGTTTATTTGTAACACAAAATAAAATGAAGTACGTTAAGCACTTTCATCTGAGACCAGACTTCTTCAGAACGTACAACAAACTACTCCAATTGTTTAAATAGATCATCTGACCCAAAATTGGCGCCAAAAATTTTCTGCAGTGCAATAATACTCAAATACTTATATAAAAATACACATTGGTGAAACTACTAAATGTCACTGTATAAATAGTAATAATTCATATACAATAAAATATAAAAAATACTACATAATTTATGTACAAACATATATAACTAAAAAATGTACAAAATGTAAAAATATATATATAATTAATATAACAACTTGAATGGTATGTAATCTATGATCAACCTTTTGCCCTATAAAAGTACCTGAATGTAACCCTAATAAATAATAAATAATGGAGGCTTGAAATGCATGCTCCTAATAATCCTTAGCATTGACTGTGTAATATATGGCTATATTACTGTACGATTACAACTGTTGTGAACATAGTAGACATGGTAGTCGAAACACCTATCCTCTACCTATTTTTTCAAAATTAAAAATGGTTTTATACTGATGTTGTCATTAATACCTGGAAAGTATGTAGCATCAGAAATAATCTGCCACCTACTTTCTTTCAATCCAAGCAAAGCTTTGATGTTACCCCCATATGGTGATTGTTCCACCTTATCAATAATATGAAACAAAAATGAATGACTTTCATTAGTGTTAACCATATGACGGTACAAAGCATTCCTACTGTCTTTTTTACTGATGGCGTACTGATGCTCAGAATACGCTCTTTAAAATATCTTTCTGTCTTACCTATGTAGAATGCGTTGCATGCTACACAGGTAGCCAAATATATCACAAATGTAGAACTGCAATTGCCATTAATGCTTGGTAAAAATGTTGAATTTGTATTATTTAACCTGGTACCTCTGCAAACTTTAATGTATTGGCATTGATTGCAATTTCCACATTTGGTAGTATGTTTATTGACTCTAGCAGATATACCTTTTGAACTTTCCAGCAATTTTTTAATATTGAATCCTGTCTTGTATACTATTTTCATATCCATACCTAAAATGGACATAGATTCCCTATTGACTACAAATTGATTCCATCGCTCCTTCAAACAATTTTCTATGTATTTAACTATAGGTGAATAAGTCAATACGCATACCCTTAGACCATGCTCAGATGACATATGTTCTCCCTTGATAATAATATTGATATTATTATTTCCTAATAAGGGTTTGTACTTATTTCCCCATTCTTCTATTATATATTTATTAATCCCATTTAAAACTTTCTTGGGGTGCCCCCGATTTAAGAACATAGTTTTGATTAGATCTATTTCTCTCATCATAGTATCTTTTGTTGAGCACATCCGGGCTGCTCTTATACATTGGCCTTTGTAAATGTTTTTAAATACATGCTTGGGATGGTTACTGGAGTATGACAAATAGTCATTGGAAAACGTGTCCTTTCTATAGATACAAGACTTGAACCCGGTGTCCCCATGACTTATATATGTGTCGAGATATGCTATTCCTTCTTCCTTTAAAACATGGGTGAATCTCAAAAACTCTGTTGTACTGTTGATATACTTTATAAATTTGTCTATTTCCACCAACGGGCCATCCCATAATATAAGCAAATCGTCTAGGAATCTGGTATAGTACCTAATGTACTGATAAAATTCGGATTTAAAAATATATTCAGATTCCCATTCCAGCATTACCATGTTGGCAAAAATCGGGGCACAAGATGCACCCATGGCCACGCCTCTGGTTTGCTTGAATAACTCGCCTTGGAACTGAATATAATTACTCTCAAGTATCACACCCATCATGTCCGTTATAAGACAAACTCTATCCCAACTCATATTTGTCTTCTTTCTTAGACTATTAGAAAAATACTCTAGCCCAACGTCCTTAGGGATACAAGAGAATAAATCGATCACATAGATAGTTAAAAATCTTAACTCCTTTTTCCATATCTGTGGGGTTAGTTGTGATAAAAATGTCCATGAGTCCTTAATAAGATGTGGTGTAACCTTATATACTGGTTTGACCCATGTATCTATAACTTTACCTAAGGGAAATGTTTTAGACCTACTGCCTGAAATAATACGCCTAAAAGGTGGATGTTCTAAATTTTTATGCACCTTAGGAATTCCCACAATGTGGCTAACACCGGATATTCAACTTTCATGTACTCATATATCTCACTTGTGATCCTCTTGTCAAGCCAGTATTCTTCCAAAGCCATGTCTACCCTCCTATGTCCAATATTGATTTCATTGGTTGATATTTTTTCATAATTCCCTGAGTTGTATAAAATGTTCTGTATCTCCCTAATATAGTCCGTTGTATTGATCATAACAATGCCTCCACCCTTATCGGGTTTCATCAATCTAACTTGCCTGTTATTGATAAATTCTGTAAGGCATTCTTGTTCTATCTTAGTAAGGTTGAACTCTATATTGTTGTCCATAGCTTTAATTTTATACATGTCACTGCACACCGTTTTCTCAAACAATTGGATATTAGGGTTACTAGGAGGTATAAAAGTGCTTTTCTTTCTCAAATCACTATGTATGTTTAATTCTGTCCCTTTGGACTGCTGGTCAAAAAATAATGCTAAATTCAATCTCCTACAATATAATTTTACTTCCATAATAGTGTCAACAAGATTGAAACGTACAGTGGGTATGAACTTCATCCCCTTGGAGAATAAACTAATGAATTCATCTGTAATTTTGTACTTTGTATAATTAAATACATTGAACCCATTTTTGGTAAATAATATGTTGTCCTTTTTATCTGTATTATCTAACAATACTGCGTTGGAATCATTGACATAGTCTTCTACCCTGTCCATAGTCTTAACATCATCTATCAAAATGGATGCATCCGTGTCCATGGTCTTAGCATCATCTATCAAAATAGATGCATCCGTGTGTAGTTTATTTGACACGTCCTCAATTAATTCATATGCGTTACTCTGTTGTTGATGGGTCCTGACTATATGCAGTTCATTTATCTCCATTTCCTGTTCCTTGCCCCGTAAAAGTTTTTTGATGAATGATAAACTCCCTGCTGATATAATTCGTCATTATCCCTCCTATCAATGCCCGGTAACTTTTCAGTATGATACTGCTAACTGACCTTCTGTTTTGGCCATACATAAGCCCTATTATTAGCATATAAATCAACATCTCTAATTAATTTCTTTTCTTTCCTTTGATGTATTGCTATAGCTTTCTTATCTGCATCAGCAAATTGCTTATCATATAATTCATTCCACTGATTGAACAGCCTGTCATTCAGAATTTCACCATTTAACCTGTCTACTTCTGAAATGAGATTGGATAACTTTTCATCATTTTTCTGTATTAGCATCTTAAGATAATCAAAACCAAAACTATCAAATAACTTGTTAAATTCATTGATGGTATCATCATTAAAATCATGTCCCATGGGTAATTTAAAAAACCTGATACCCTTAGGCACAACATGTAACATTAAACATTTGCTAAAATAGGCATTTTCAATTTTTATGTTCTTAATTGTAACAAGCTTTTTGCCCATCAGATATATTTTATCCTTAATGTTATTTTTAGCAACGTACTCATTCACACTTTCAGTTCTAACATTGTGATTAGCTTTGTGTTTATTATATCTGTCAAAATTAAATTCATCATTTAAAAATCTATCAAAAACACAATTGTTACCACTGTAACGTCTATTCTTATTACCCGCACGCTTACGTACTGATTTTATAACAAAAGGACTTGTATGTAAATCTATATCTTTATTAGAGTCCATATAGTTTTTGGTACTAGCTGCGTAAGTCCTAGTTGGTGCTGTCCGTTTAGGACGAGCACCTAAACGGTCATTGTCTTCCCTTGTTTGAAATAAACTAAAGTCAAATGTGAAATCTTCTGATAGCGACTTGCTGCCACGTTCCCTCCTCAATTCCTCACCGCATTGATTAGTAGCAGATAATACATTGTCCATAGGGCTACCTTGCCCATTTGGGATCGCTATTTGCGTGCTCGCATCGATCCTTAACACAATCGAAGAGTTTAACAGATCATTCCTTTCCGTTCGTTCCCCACTAGACGTGAATGAAGTTTGTCTGCACCGCAAAGAACGTTTGGCGTCGATACTGCCAATAGCAATGGAGCGTCCTACCAGCTCCATAAGCTTGGTCATCTCCTCCTTAAGTGTGCTTATTTCATTGCGAATGGATACTAACTCACTCTGGTCCGATAGAGCCTGAGTGCCCTTGTTGTTTTCCATACCTTCGGCAGCTGACCAATCCTCCCCAATAACAGCAACAACTTAAATGATGCAAAAGTAGCTTCAGGTAGGATAACAAATAACGAAAAAAGCCTCGGCTCGGACACACTGAGTTTATTTGTAACACAAAATAAAATCAAGTACGTTAAGCGCTTTCATCTGAGACCAGACTTCTTCAGAACGTACAACAAACTACTCCAATTGTTTAAATAGATCGGGCAAAAGGTTGATCATAGATTACATACCATTCAAGTTGTTATATTAATTATATATATATATTTTTACATTTTGTACATTTTTTAGTTATATATGTTTGTACATAAATTATGTAGTATTTTTTATATTTTATTGTATATGAATTATTACTATTTATACAGTGACATTTAGTAGTTTCACCAATGTGTATTTTTATATAAGTATTTGAGTATTATTGCACTGCAGAAAATTTTTGGCGCCAATTTTGGGTCAGACGATCTATTTAAACAATTGGAGTAGTTTGTTGTACGTTCTGAAGAAGTCTGGTCTCAGATGAAAGCGCTTAACGTACTTCATTTTATTTTGTGTTACAAATAAACTCAGTGTGTCTGAGCCGAGGCTTTTTTCGTTATTTGTTATCCTACCTGAAGCTACTTTTGCATCATTTAAGTTGTTGCTGTTATTGGGGAGGATTGGTCAGCTGCCGAAGGTATGGAAAACAACGAGGGCACTCAGGCTCTATCGGACCAGAGTGAGTTAGTATCCATTCGCAATGAAATAAGCACACTTAAGGAGGAGATGACCAAGCTTATGGAGCTGGTAGGACGCTCCATTGCTATTGGCAGTATCGACGCCAAACGTTCTTTGCGGTGCAGACAAACTTCATTCACGTCTAGTGGGGAACGAATGGAAAGGAATGATCTGTTAAACTCTTCGATTGTGTTAAGGATCGATGCGAGCACGCAAATAGCGATCCCAAATGGGCAAGGTAGCCCTATGGACAATGTATTATCTGCTACTAATCAACGCGGTGAGGAATTGAGGAGGGAACGTGGCAGCAAGTCGCTATCAGAAGATTTCACATTTGACTTTAGTTTATTTCAAACAAGGGAAGACAATGACCGTTTAGGTGCTCGTCCTAAATGGACAGCACCAACTAGGACTTACGCAGCTAGTACCAAAAACTATATGGACTCTAATAAAGGTATAGATTTACATACAAGTCCTTTTGTTATAAAATCAGTACGTAGCAACATACCGGGTAATAAGAATAGACGTTACAGTGGTAACAATTGTGTTTTTGATAGATTTTTAAATGATGAATTTAATTTTGACAGATATAATAAACACAAAGCTAATCACAATGTTAGAACTGAAAGTGTGAATGAGTACGTTGCTAAAAATAACATTAAGGATAAAATATATCTGATGGGCAAAAAGCTTGTTACAATTAAGAACATAAAAATTGAAAATGCCTATTTTAGCAAATGTTTAATGTTACATGTTGTGCCTAAGGGTATCAGGTTTTTTAAATTACCCATGGGACATGATTTTAATGATGATACCATCAATGAATTTAACAAGTTATTTGATAGTTTTGGTTTTGATTATCTTAAGATGCTAATACAGAAAAATGATGAAAAGTTATCCAATCTCATTTCAGAAGTAGACAGGTTAAATGGTGAAATTCTGAATGACAGGCTGTTCAATCAGTGGAATGAATTATATGATAAGCAATTTGCTGATGCAGATAAGAAAGCTATAGCAATACATCAAAGGAAAGAAAAGAAATTAATTAGAGATGTTGATTTATATGCTAATAATAGGGCTTATGTATGGCCAAAACAGAAGGTCAGTAAGCAGTATCATACTGAAAAGTTACCGGGCATTGATAGGAGGGATAATGATGAATTATATCAGCAGGGAGTTTATCATTCATCAAAAAACTTTTACGGGGCAAGGAACAGGAAATGGAGATAAATGAACTGCATATAGTCAGGACCCATCAACAACAGAGTAACGCATATGAATTAATTGAGGACGTGTCAAATAAACTACACACGGATGCATCTATTTTGATAGATGATGCTAAGACCATGGACACGGATGCATCCATTTTGATAGATGATGTTAAGACTATGGACAGGGTAGAAGACTATGTCAATGATTCCAACGCAGTATTGTTAGATAATACAGATAAAAAGGACAACATATTATTTACCAAAAATGGGTTCAATGTATTTAATTATACAAAGTACAAAATTACAGATGAATTCATTAGTTTATTCTCCAAGGGGATGAAGTTCATACCCACTGTACATTTCAATCTTGTTGACACTATTATGGAAGTAAAATTATATTGTAGGAGATTGAATTTAGCATTATTTTTTGACCAGCAGTCCAAAGGGACAGAATTAAACATACATAGTGATTTGAGAAAGAAAAGCACTTTTATACCTCCTAGTAACCCTAATATCCAATTGTTTGAGAAAACGGTGTGCAGTGACATGTATAAAATTAAAGCTATGGACAACAATATAGAGTTCAACCTTACTAAGATAGAACAAGAATGCCTTACAGAATTTATCAATAACAGGCAAGTTAGATTGATGAAACCCGATAAGGGTGGAGGCATTGTTATGATCAATACAGCGGACTATATTAGGGAGATACAGAACATTTTATACAACTCAGGGAATTATGAAAAAATATCAACCAATGAAATCAATATTGGACATAGGAGGGTAGACATGGCTTTGGAAGAATACTGGCTTGACAAGAGGATCACAAGTGAGATATATGAGTACATGAAAGTTGAATATCCGGTGTTAGCCACTATTGTGGGAATTCCTAAGGTGCATAAAAATTTAGAACATCCACCTTTTAGGCCTATTATTTCAGGCAGTAGGTCTAAAACATTTCCCTTAGGTAAAGTTATAGATACATGGGTCAAAGCAGTATATAAGGTTACACCACATCTTATTAAGGACTCATGGACATTTTTATCACAACTAACCCCACAGATATGGAAAAAGGAGTTAAGATTTTTAACTATCGATGTGATCGATTTATTCTCTTGTATCCCTAAGGACGTTGGGCTAGAGTATTTTTCTAATAGTCTAAGAAAGAAGACAAATATGAGTTGGGATAGAGTTTGTCTTATAACGGACATGATGGGTGTGATACTTGAGAGTAATTATATTCAGTTCCAAGGCGAGTTATTCAAGCAAACCAGAGGCGTGGCCATGGGTGCATCTTGTGCCCCGATTTTTGCCAACATGGTAATGCTGGAATGGGAATCTGAATATATTTTTAAATCCGAATTTTATCAGTACATTAGGTACTATACCAGATTCCTAGATGATTTGTTTATATTATGGGATGGCCCGTTGGCGGAAATAGACAAATTTATAAATTATATCAACAGCACAACAGAGTTTTTGAGATTCACCCATGTTTTAAAGGAAGAAGGAATAGCATATCTCGACACATATATAAGTCATGGGGACACCGGGTTCAAGTCTTGTATCTATAGAAAGGACACGTTTTCCAATGACTATTTGTCATACTCCAGTAACCATCCCAAGCATGTATTTAAAAACATTTACAAAGGCCAATGTATAAGAGCAGCCCGGATGTGCTCAACAAAAGATACTATGATGAGAGAAATAGATCTAATCAAAACTATGTTCTTAAATCGGGGGTACCCCAAGAAAGTTTTAAATGGGATTAATAAATATATAATAGAAGAATGGGGAAATAAGTACAAACCCTTATTAGGAAATAATAATATCAATATTATTATCAAGGGAGAACATATGTCATCTGAGCATGGTCTAAGCTTCATAGGTAGGTTCATACTAGGCTATCTGCCCGAGGGCATTTATAAGCCTAGCCCATTGTTTTGTGGCTTACGCCACCCCTTTAGTATGGGGAACTATACCCATTATTTTGCTGTGCCTCTGTCGAGCAGTGACACTGAGGTAATTCCTGGGGTATATCTGCGATCTCCCATCCATTGGTCAAGATTTCTCTTGAACAAGGCCAGCGAGGTGCTCTGCCTCACATGTACCGGGATTTTGTTCCACAGCATAGGGAGTCTTTGGGTGATGAATCTATCTCTCCAGCACGTCCTATTAATAGCCGTGTCGAGGTTTAAGTCTCCCGCCCTTGTGGCTCTGATGTATCTAGAATTTGTGAGGTGAAGCATATTCATCAAATCTGGGTTTGACAAGGCCTTGTATGTTAGGCAAAGGTCACCTCTGAGCAAGCGGTAAGCGACTGAATAGAGCTCGAGTTCTTTCAGTCGGGCAGCATAGGACAGATTTTTGAGACCCTTTATCCTTTTGGTGAGGAACTTTTGTGGCCTCTCCAGCTGCTGCAAGTGTCGGGTCAGATACATTCCGAATGGGGCATTGTACTCAATCATTGGTCTGATGAGTGATGAGTAAAGGGAGACTATGACCTCCCTTGATCTAGATGAGAATCCCTTCATGATAAGGTGGGCAATGTAGAAGGACTTCCTAACTACTTTAGCTACATGGGTGTTGAATGACAGACTACTATCAACCTGGGTTCCCAGGTCCCTGATAACTTCTTCTGTGCTCAGGGTATGCGTATTGACTTATTCACCTATAGTTAAATACATAGAAAATTGTTTGAAGGAGCGATGGAATCAATTTGTAGTCAATAGGGAATCTATGTCCATTTTAGGTATGGATATGAAAATAGTATACAAGACAGGATTCAATATTAAAAAATTGCTGGAAAGTTCAAAAGGTATATCTGCTAGAGTCAATAAACATACTACCAAATGTGGAAATTGCAATCAATGCCAATACATTAAAGTTTGCAGAGGTACCAGGTTAAATAATACAAATTCAACATTTTTACCAAGCATTAATGGCAATTGCAGTTCTACATTTGTGATATATTTGGCTACCTGTGTAGCATGCAACGCATTCTACATAGGTAAGACAGAAAGATATTTTAAAAGACGTATTTACGAGCATCAGTACGCCATCAGTAAAAAAGACAGTAGGAATGCTTTGTACCGTCATATGGTTAACACTAATGAAAGTCATTCATTTTTGTTTCATATTATTGATAAGGTGGAACAATCACCATATGGGGGTAACATCAAAGCTTTGCTTGGATTGAAAGAAAGTAGGTGGCAGATTATTTCTGATGCTACAAACTTTCCAGGTATTAATGACAACATCAGTATAAAACCATTTTTAATTTTGAAAAAATAGGTAGAGGATAGGTGTTTCGACTACCATGTCTACTATGTTCACAACAGTTGTAATCGTACAGTAATATAGCCATATATTACACAGTCAATGCTAAGGATTATTAGGAGCATGCATTTCAAGCCTCCATTATTTATTATTTATTAGGGTTACATTCAGGTACTTTTATAGGGCAAAAGGTTGATCATAGATTACATACCATTCAAGTTGTTATATTAATTATATATATTTTTACATTTTGTACATTTTTTAGTTATATATGTTTGTACATAAATTATGTAGTATTTTTTATATTTTATTGTATATGAATTATTACTATTTATACAGTGACATTTAGTAGTTTCACCAATGTGTATTTTTATATAAGTATTTGAGTATTATTGCACTGCAGAAAATTTTTGGCGCCAATTTTGGGTCAGATGATCTATTTAAACAATTGGAGTAGTTTGTTGTACGTTCTGAAGAAGTCTGGTCTCAGATGAAAGCGCTTAACGTACTTCATTTTATTTTGTGTTACAAATAAACTCAGTGTGTCCGAGCCGAGGCTTTTTTCGTTATTTGTTATCCTACCTGAAGCTACTTTTGCATCATTTAAGTTGTTGCTGTTATTGGACAGTTGCATAGTAGCCTATAGCACTAGAACATTTCTTTCTCTTCTTTCTTTTCTTGACTTCATGTACTCATATTTAAATTTATGTTAATGCACTTGCTGTAAGCTTTAAATAATGTTTGGATTAGTTACAGCTATTTAAAAGTGGGTAGATTAATACATTTGTATTAGCAGAATTCATCAGTAACAAACAGAATCTTGACTTACTGTTAACTTTATGGCATAAACAGAAAGTCAATGTAGTATGCAAAAACAGCTATAGGCACAGTATAGTACTGTGATAGTATAGTACTGTGATACGAAGAGTCCATCTGTTGTAAATCTCAAAGTAAAGGAAGTGGGTGCAGAAAAAGATGGTAGAATGGCAATCTGTGCATAGAAGTCATACTAACAGCACAATGATCTCACAGGTTTGGCAAATGTTTCTATTATCTAATGTACTAGGAATCTGCTTGGACTCATCATTGCATCTGCAGTCTGTTATTCTGTAAATTCAACAATGAATTTATTTTTCTTAGCTGTTTCTTCCATTTCAAACATAGTTAATGTCTACTTGTGCTGAAATGTCTGTTTCATGACCTAACAGCGTGAACTGTATATAGAGAAGCACAGCTAACATGATACATTTCAAATGCTATATTAGAAGTGCCACTTGTTTTGAGGCATTGCACCACACTTTTAGACTACATAGACTCTTTACAATGTTTTTTGAAAGTAGAATAAATATGTCCTGATTCATAAAAAATGTGCACTTGGTGGATTTATGCAGGAGTTGTAAATGTGTCATTATCACTACTGGGCTCTTCTCAAATGATTATCTGAGCAAAGTGTATTTAATACAGAATGTAAACTAGTTTGATTCCATGGACAAAGGTAGCACATCCACACAAATACTGCAATACTTAACTGCTAACTAGGTAAAACTAGCTTATTCTTGCAGGTGATTTTGGAACTAAAGTTTTCCTCCAAATATAAAAGCTAAAGGCTAATTTGACACATTGGCTTTGTATCTCTGCTGACCATTATCTAAATTGTCTCTGGCTAAATTGGAACTCCCTCCTCTTCCTACTCTAGCTAAGAGTACAATCAGTACAAAGGGAAAGAGTTGACACAAAGCAAGTGGAGTACAGACTTTCTTAAACAAGTAAAAAACAAGCTTTTATAATAAAAATACACCATGAGATTGTTTTACTTGCTTGTTTGGTATCCTTTCAGCTGTCTGTCAGAAGTCATGTCCCAGAGACTCTCCTATGTGTTTTACTCCGACACTTTAACACATGTCTGGTTTGTTCCTCATAGAATGGGATTCAGAGAAGTCAGAAAAATCTGAGTGTAAATTCAAGAAGCAGGCAGAGATGACTTGGGTTACAATATCACTATATGAGCTATGGATGATGTTTTGATGTGAATCCCACCATTACACCCCATGTCTAATATGCAGAATTGTATCTGTGGAACTTGGTATGCTGCTACTCCACCTGGATACAATGCCACTTCCTCCGTATCTATTCTAGCTGACTCTTCAGAGATTGGGTCTGCTAACTGGACCAGGGCTACCTGGTTTTATACTACAGAACCAGCCACTTCTGATTTTTTTTATATAAAATCTCATTTCTTACCTAGTTATTAAGAATTGTTTACTGCTTGTTTTGTGTCATTTTTTTTCTTTGCGTCATCTGTTTTGCCCTTGGACAAAACATTATTTAAGGCAATGTTTTATTTAATTTCTACACAACATTATCCCTTGATTGATTACTGAACTTTTTAGTATCTATGTATGCCTCTATAATGATCTATATAACCAGCTGGAACTTTCCCAGTTATCAAATGGCAATAAAAAATATATATGTGTGTGTTTGTGTGTGTGTGTGTGTGTGTGTGTGTGTGTGTGTGTGTGTGTGTATGTATAAATATACACATATACACAGACACACACACACACAATTGACTTTAATGAGTTTTTATGATTAAATGAATAAATAAAAAAACACATGATTATCAATTCCACATCCTTTCATGTTTCCACTGTTGCAATTTTTGTCATTGTTTGTGTGCAGATGTCACTGCAAAGGACTACAGGTGGAACTTTAAAAGTTGCAATGACTTCAGCACTGATAAGGCAGTATCTTAAATACAATGCTTCTGCTACATTATTATGGTATTTTTTCTTATATACCTAGAAAACTGAGAAGAGATTACCCATCTAAGATATTAATGAACCTGAGCACTGCCATCATGTTTCTGAACCTGGTCTTCCTAGTTGATGGATGGCTTGCGTCCTTTAAAATCGGTGGCCTGTGCATTGCTGTAGCAGCACTTCTACATTTTTTCCTTCTTACATCAATCACGTGGATGGGATTGGAAGCAGTGCACATGTATATTGCCTTGGTGAAAGTGTTCAACACCTACATACGACGCTACATTCTAAAATTCTGCATTGTTGGCTGGGGTAAGTGAAAAATGTTTTTTTTACTCTGATGCTAAAATTCAAAAGTAGAATATGGTCAAACAGTATACTAGATCAAAAGCTTCAAATCACAACTCCATATGTTGCAGTCACCACACAATATGAACGAAATGCATACTTTACCTAATATCCAGGAAATTATTTCAGACACACTTCAGATATATGAACCACGGCCTCTTATTGATGCAAAATAGAAATATAACTTGAGTTTTACTTTCTGAAACGTTTCTGAATTATTTTATTTATTTTAGAAGTGTTAGTAATAATATTGAAAACAAAAACTGACAAATGTAAGATCTGCGCTACCTTCTCCAAATATCATAAATACCAAGTAGCATGTACGCTCTATACCTCCTTAATTCTATATGCATAAAAGTTCTCAACATTCAACCTGATGGGTGTTCAAAACCACTATGAAACTTATTCTTATAATTGCTTTTCTGACTCCTGTGGTGTTTGCTCTTGTTTCCAGGTGGAACATACAAAGCCAGCAGTATTTCTCATTTTATATACTTTGCTTGCTGTAGATTTATACTGTATTAGTCAGAGGAGTGAATAGTGGTTATAATGTTTCTTTATATGTCACAGGACTACAACTCTGTGTTTTTTCTAGCATACCAGTGTAGTCAATGAAACTGTATTTATTTATTTTACTTTGAGGTACTATAACTGTAGTGGCCTGGTTTGGGGTGTAGTTTCTACAGTACTTTCATTATAATTTGTATTAGTTTTTAAAGAGTATGGGCAGGATTCAGGAAGGCTTACACGGAGTTTAAGAGTAGTGTAAGCCTCCGTGTAAGCCTCCTGATCCAGGAACAGCCCAAACCTCCGTGTAAGAGACAGCTAACATGTCTCTTACACGGACTGGGCATGGAAATGCTCAATACCTCATTTGCAGCTCAAAGATATGCAAATGAGGTATTTGAGCGATCCAAGAAGCCTAAACCAGTCCATGTAATGGACGTGTTAGCTGCAGAAATGTACTCAGCTGACAACTGAGTACATTTCTGCAAAATCAAAAACGGAGCTATGTCAGCTCCAAATAAAGGGTGCATTTGTTTCATTAAGCATGCCAATGGCCAAATATGTGGCCATTGGCATGAAAAAGTGTTGCAAAAGTATTTTAAATAACTTTTTTTTTCATGGGATTTCCATGTGTAACTGCAGCGCACACCAGCATAAACGGGTGCGCTGCCTAAAACTGAAAACCGAAGCTTATAAGCCCACAATTGTGGGATTTATGTATTACATGGAATGACAATGGAGGGACTAGCAGACCAAAAACAATATGGCCTCCGTGTAGTGGTTGTCAAGGGGGGGAAGCTCCATGTAAGACATGTAACTAAGTATTACTAGGCAATCCTATGTAAATGAGGGTAACAATACTGAATCACACTGCCACATAGGTAATGAGCACTTTCTGAGTAGTGTAAGAGTTACAGAAGGGGGAGGAACAGAGTAAGAGGTAGGTGACATCACGGGGGGGAATGATAGAAATAAATGTATCAGATTGGAGGGCAATGTAAGGTGACAGATGACAGACAGACATCAGGGAGAGAGGTGTGTCCCAACAGAACACTAGGAAAGTCAAGAAATAGAGGGTGTACACTATCCCTACACTCAAACTTTCTTGATATACGTGCATGCGCGCGTGTGCATGCTTGTAAGGCAGGTTCAACATGTGGGAGCGTGTTGCAAACCTTTTACAATGGTTTGCGCGGGCGTGCACATGTGTAAGGCAGTGTGCGTGCATTTTACCGTGAATCAGCCAAGTCCACACCGTGTAAGGATGTGTGCGCGCATGTAAGCAACTGTGAGCGTGCTTAACCTGGTATGCACATTGCTCCCCCTAAGGAAACAAAGAGGAAAAAGGAAACAACTAGATTCCAAGGAAGCTGTCAGAGGATACTGCTGGAGTTAATTGGTGATAACAATTGGAAGCAGGCAATTACACAGGCAGACTAGAAGCCCAACCCAGCACTTAAAACACTGCAAACAGCAGTGCAGGGTGTTTCTCACAAGAGATACTGCAAGAAAGTAAGCTATCAGAATTGAAAACTGAAAAAAGCTGAACTCAGAGCAGAAATGCTAGGGGCTGCCATAGCTGTTATAATCAGGCATAGGTGAATTGCTGAGGGTGGTGACAATGCAGATGCTGACAGACAACCCAGAGTGAGGAGAAGGAGAAGAGTATACAGGCCCAGGGTCACCTACCATGGGTTACATGAGCTGGAGATAGTAGAGCGCTACAAAGTGGACAGAGACCTTCTGCAGCAAATTGTTGAGCTGTGCAGGCCACGCCTCACACACAGAACCAACAGAGGGGAACCCATCCCAGTGGAAACCAAGGTATGTGTTGGCCTAAGAATACTAGCAACAGGTACCTTCCAGAGACCAACTGGTGATATGATGGGGATATCACAGGCATCAGCCTTCAGGGTACTGCACCAGTTCCTGGATGCCATGTCAGCACATATCGGTGACCATGTATATTTCCCCAATGCCTGTGAGGTTGTGGCCAGCAATATGCGTCTGTTCCAGCAAATAGCGGGATACCCTGAGGTACTGGGTGCAATAGACTGCACACACATACGCATCAAAGCACCAGCCGGTGAGCGGGTTAGAGCCTACATTAACCACAAGGGATTCCCCTCCATCAACTGCCAGGTCGTGTGTGATGCCCAGGGCATAATAATGAATGTGTGTGCTGGCTGCCCTGGGAGCTACCACGATTCCCACATCTGGCATCTGACGCAGCTGTACCAATCATTTGCCAGTGGGGACTTCCCACACGGACACCTAGTGGGGGATGCAGGTTATACACTTGAGCCATGGCTGATGACACCCATCAGAAATGCACACACACCTGAACAGGAACGCCATAATGAGGCACATGCACAAACACGTAATGTCATAGAGCGTGTGTTTGGGCTGCTCAAGTCACGGTTCCGGTGTCTGGACACATCTGGTGGAGCCTTGCAGCACACCAACTACATGTACCCAAATGATCATGATATGTGCTATGCTACATAATATGATCCTGCAGAAACAGCTGCAGCAGGACCAGCATAGGGCTGGGCCAAACATACCCCCACCATTGCCAAGGCCACCACAGGCAGAGGGTGACTCGGAGGAGGAGCAACCTGACCTTGCCCCAGTAGGCAGAAGGAGGTGTGCCTAGTATGCCCTGGCCTTGGCAAAGAGGCAACGCATAGCACATACACTTGGTCAGTAGGAACACTGGGACTGATACCCGCTCTGACTCACTCATATAGTAACAGGGATGCCTAACATGACACAACCTGCTTCCAAACATGTACAGGGAGTGTAGTATGTGCATCCGACAGAGGCAGCCCTGCAGCACCACCTGAGGCATGAATGCCATGTGTTAAGTAATGTAACACCATGTACCATATGCACACCTGAGGACCCTGACTAACATCCACCCTCACCAATCATAAACCACAAAAACACAAACCCACCTTCATAGGTACCACAAGGGATCGGAACCTAGATGTAATGCTACCCAGTGCCAGAAGTATAAACAGCAAGATGCATGCAGTGTAAACGCACACAGTATAGAGAATGTAGATATCAGTGCTGTAATAGAAAACTGGGTCAAAGCCCACATCAGCACCCTAACACTACCAGGTGACACCTCATACAGTGATGTACATGTGCAAAAACATGGAACAAGCTACAAAACGAGGGTGACTAGCAATAAATGTCATGGATAACCACACCCCCATGTTGGTACCACAACAAGAAGCAACATGGATTAGCCATGGTCAAATACCAATGGCTAAAACTGCCTACTACTATATAGCTTGCTGCAGACCACTGTTCTAATAGCAGGAACTGCACCAGGCCTATGTTCATAGGTTCATAGGTTCATACTAGGCTATCTGCCCTAGGGCATATATAAGCATAGCCCAGAGTTTTGTGGCTACTGCTACTCCTTCAGTTTGAAGGATAATATGCCCATTATTTTGCTGTGCCTCTGTCAAGCAGTGACACTGAGGTTATCCCTGGGGTATACCTGCGATCTCCCATCCAATGGTCAAGATTTCTCTTGCACAAAGCCAGCAAGGTGCTCAGCCTCACATGTACCAGGATGTTGTTCCACAGCATAGGGAGTCGCTGGGTGATGAATCTGTCCCTCCAGCACGTCCTATTAATAGCCGTGTTGAGGTTTAAGTCTCTTGCCCTTGTAGTTCTGATGGATTTAGAGGTTTTGAGGTGAAGCATGTTCATTAATTCCGGGTTGGACATGGCCTTGTATGTCAGGCACAGGTCACCTCTGAGCAGACGGTAAGTGACTGAATAGAGCTGGAGTTCCTTCAGTCGGGCAGCATAAGACATATTTTTGAGACCCTTTATCCTTCTGGTGAGGAATTTTTGGGGCCTTTCCAATTGCTGCAGGTGTCGGGCCAGATAAATTCCGAATGGGGCATTGTACTCAATCATTGGTCTGACGAGTGATAAGTACAGGGGAACAATGACCTCCCTTGATCTAGATGTGAATCCCTGCATGATCAGGTGGGCAATGTAGAAGGTCTTCCTAACTACTTTGGCAACATGAGTGTCAAATGAAAGGTTACTGTCAACCTGGGTGCCCAGATCCCTGATAACCTCTTCTGTGCTTAGAGGATTGCCACCTATATGGGAACTAGGGGTAACCTTGTTTTTCCCGAAGGGTATGACTATGCATTGTTTAGCATTTAACTTTAGGCCATGGCTCTGGCACCAGTTATCCGTTTCTATGAGACCCTTCTGAAGGATGTCTGTGTCAGATGGGTTTTCAACTATGGTTCCCAGTTTGCAGTCATCTGCAAACTTTGTCAGCCGTAATCCTCCTGTGTTTGCTGTACTTCTGAAAAGTAGATGTCGAACAAAAGTGGGCCCAGGACTGAGTCCTGTGGGACACCACTTGTGACAGGCTTGGAGTGTGACATGGCGCCAGAAACTCTGACCCTGTGGGTTCTGTTACTTAGCCAGTTTGCGACCCATCTTGTGATGTATGGGTTTACATTTAAGCTGGTGAGTTTTTCAATGATACCCGAGTGGGGTATTGTGTTGAAAGCCTTTGCCAGGTCAAGGTAGGCTGTGTGGACTGCCTTGCCCTCGTCAATGGCCTTGGTGACTGTTTCGAAAAAGTCAACCAAGTTTAAAAGGCATGATCTGCCCTTGACAAAGCCAAACTGGGTTGGATCCAAAGTCTGCAAGTCCCCTATGTCTTCATTTATGAGTTCCATTATGATCCTCTCCATAGCTTTGCAGACCAGGCTTGTCAAGCTGATGGGACGGTAGTTTCTGGGGTCGGTGGAGGCACCTCCTTTGTGAAGTGGGACCATCGTTGCTGTATGCCACTCCTTGGGTACGTATCCTGAGGTGAGGCTAAGATTAAACAGCTGCCCTAACTGCGGGTTTAATTCCTCATTGAGTTTGTGGAGCACACAACCGGGGACACCATCTGGTCCCATGGATGCTGTGTTTTTCGCCTTGGATAGAGCAGTTCTCACCTGAGCATTTGAGATGTTTGGGGGGCTACAATCCTCTGGTATAGATATCTCTCCTTTTGGGGGGGATGGGAGGGAGAAATCTGCACTGAACCTGTCAGCCAGTATGTTGGCAATGTCTGTAGGTTCAGTGATGTTTACATCATTTTGAACTAATTCTGAGCATATCTGGGAGTTTCCTCCCAGGTTTCTAACATAGCTAAAAAAGGCCTTACGATTGTCTTTTGAGTCCTTAGCCAGTTTTCTCTCAAAATTTGCCTTGGATGATGTTATGGGAGATCTCAGTTTTTACTTATAATGAGCAGGGGTGTCTTCCCTTCTACAGATTTTGTTCTATCTTGTAGTAGCTCCTTCCTTCTGTTGTAGAGCTTGTTTATGGCTGGGGTCCGCCAGACTGGATGCTTGCCTTTGGTACAAAGAGTCTTTGTTTTGTTTGGGATTGCCTGATCCATGCAGTCCTGGAGGTGCTGGTAGAAGGCATTTGTAAGTGATTCAGCGGCTTGGGTAATGGTTTCCGCTGGCTTGGGGGCCTTGAAAGAGACCACGCCAGTATTTAGAAGTGTGAAGTTGGCTTTTGAGAAGTTCTTCACTGTGGTCTTTTTTATCTGGGGTGGGGGCGGGATGTGGAATTCCAGTGAGATTAGTTTATGATCTGATCTCGCCAATGATGGGTATACTTCTGGTGTTGAACATTGTGACCCCATGTTCATGATGATGAGATCTAGTATGTTGTCTCCTCTTGTGGGGATGGTGACTAGTTGTTCCATGGCATTTGAGTTTATGAACTCTAGGAACCTTTGGGCTAGAGTGTTGGGGCTTGAGTAGTAATCCCAGTCTATATTTGGATAATTGAAATCACCCAGTATGATGGTGTTTGGAGATACATTTATCCCCTCCAGTGTTTTCAGGAAAGCTGTGTGAGGTTCCTGAGTTTGAGAGGGTGGCCTGTAACATGCTACAAACTGCAGAGCAGTCTTGCCTACGGTTAATTGCACCTGGATGGTCTCTGATGCATCGTGCATTGCCACCAACCTTGAGGTGAGGGTGTTCTTGATGAATATGGACACCCACCCTCCTTTCTTGGTGTTGTCCGGATTTTGGGGCCGGAACACATGATATGAGGTAACACCTGATAGTGCCGGGGTGCTGTCAGGAGCCTTGAACCAGGTTTCAGTCACAGCACAGACATCGATGTTCTCCATACTGAGAAGGGCTTCGAGTGCGTGCATCTTGAGGTTGAGACTTCTGGCACTGAGCAGCATTACCCTTAGTTTTTTTCCTTTTTTGTGTTCTAGGGTGGTAGGTTTAGAATCTGAGCCTTGCCTAAAAAAGGCACATTGGGGGTGGCAAGAGCCTTAGCCAAAATCCAGAAGCCCAGGGGAGACAGGTGCAAGCCGTCCCTTGCGAATCAGCATGGCTTGTCCAGCATGTCATCCCAGGCAGACAGACATTGGATCCCCTTTGAATAACACCATAGTTTAAGCCAATTATTACAGCTGATCATCTTGTCTCTGTATTGTGGCATCATTCTTGGTGAAGGTAGGATACTGCTCAAGGTCAGGGTCATACCTGCCTGGGCTACATAATCAGAGAGCTCCTCTATGTCTCTTTTCATGTAGTCCAGGGAGGTACATCAGGGAGGTACATCTCAGGTCGTTCACACCAGCATGGACAATGACTGAGTCATACTTGTACTTGCAGTTGAGTGACCTGAGTGCTTGCATTATGTGGTGGATTCCAGCGCCCGATAGGCAGCTTACTGTGACCTTCTCCTTACTCAATCTGGTGAGCGGGACGTCAGTGTGTCTGACTATGGAGTCACCTATGATGACTGTGTCTGGCATTGTGTTTGGCCTTAAGGGCTGTGACTGTTTGGCACACTGACTCTGTGATCTATGTGTTGCATGTGCTGTGCCCTGTGGAGGCAGTTGTTTGGGTGTCTGCTGTGGTGGCGTCTGCTGTTTTGGTAGATTTCTGATCAGAGCCTCCGAGTATGTCTTTGTGTGTTTATGTGTATGATTTGAAGTTGTGATAGTGCTATGTGAGACTGGGTTTGTGGTGTGTGTGGTTACCTTCTCCTCCTCTCTGGTCTTGCCAGTCCTATGTTGAGAGAGCTCAGCCTCCAGTTTGGCTATATAGTTGCATCTCTCGCATGTATTTGTGTTTTGTGGGAGAAGGAGAGGGTTGTCTGTGTACATGAGGCAATTGTAACATTGCCTCAATATTCCCAGGTTCACCAGCTGAGCAGGAGAGGACACTAGCAACTGATCCCTTGACATGCTAGAAGGAATAGACAAAAAACTGTTGGAATACAGGAAGATATCAAGCCCCCCAAACCACATTATATTGCTTGACTGACAATACCTACACATACACCATAGTTTCATAGTTTCACAGTTTACTACTAGGCTATCTGCCCTAGTGCATTTGTAAGCCTAGCCATAGTGATGTGGCTATTGCCACCCCTTATAGTGGTAATAAGTGTACAGAATAGATTCCGAATATTGTGCCTCTGACTTAGTAGTGACACAGGAGGACCCCTGGGGTAAACCTACAATCTCACATCCAGTTGACCAGATTTCTCTTGAAGAGAGTCAGTGAGGGACTCTGTCTAACATGAACTGGGATACTCTGCTAGAGTGTGAGAAGCCTTTGAGTTATGACTCTGTCCCTCCAGCATGTCCTATACATGTATGTGCTGATGTTCAAATCTTTAGCTCTCATGGTTCTGGTGGATTTGGATTGCTTGCAGTGGAGCATGTCCACCAAATCCTGATTGGACATGGTCTTGTATGTCAGGCATAGGTCACCTGTAAGTATGCGGTATGCCACTGAATAAAGCTGGATTTCCTTTAGTCTGGAAGCATATGACATGTGTTGTAGACCCCTGATCTTCTTGGTAAGGTACATTTGGGGTCTCAACAGCTGTTGCAAGTGCTGGGTGAGGTACATACCAAATGGGGCTTTGTATTCAATCATGGGCCTGATAAGGGAGAAGTATAGTAGTACAATGACCTCCTTTGATCTGGATGGAAAACCCTTCATGATAAGGTGGGCAAGATAGAAAGTCTAACCACTTTGGCAACATGGGTGTCAAACAAGATGTCACTATCTACATGTGTCCCCAGGTGTCTGATTTGTTTTCTGTGCTCAGTGGGTTGCTGTCTATGTATTGATTTGTGGGTACTTTGTTCCTCCCAAAGGGGATGACTACACATCAGTTGCATTCAGTTTCAGGCCATGATTCCGGCACCAGCTATCTGTCTTTGTGACGGCATTCTGTAGGATGTGTGTGCCAGCTGATGTATTCACTATGGTGCCTAGGTTGCAGTCATCTGCAAACTTTGTCAGCCACAACCCTCCTATGTTTGCTTTCACATCTGAAAAGTAAATGCCAAGTAAGAGGGGTCCCAGGACAGATCCTTGTGGGACACCACTAGTGACTGGCTTTGAATCTGACAAGGCACCTGCAATGTTGACTTTATGGGTTCTGTTTCTTAGCCATTTTGCAACCTATCCTGTGACATGGTGTTATATTTCAGCTGGTGAGCTTGTCTATGATGCCTGAGTGGGGTATTGTGTCAAAGGCCTTAGCCAAGTGCAGGTAGGCTGTGTGGACTGCGTAGCCCTCATCAATGGCCCTACTGACAGTTTCAAACTAGTCAACTAGGTGCAAAAGGCAGGATCTGCCCTGTACAAAGCTGAACTGGGTGGGATCAAGGGTCTGTAGGTCACCAATGTCTCTGTTTAAGATCTCCCTAATGACTCTTCCCATAGCTTTGCAGACAAGGCTGGTTAAGCTTGTGTGGTGGTAGTTGCCAGGATCTGTGGAGGCATCTCCTTTGTGGAGTGGGACCACTGTTGCTGTATGCCAGTGTTCAGGTACATATCCTGTAGCAAGGCTAAGGTTAAATAGCATTTGTATATACGGGTTTAGCTCCTTCTTGAGTTCACATAGCATGCAACTGGGGATACCATCAGGTCCCATTGCTGCTGCGTACTTGTCTTTGCTGAGTGCGGCTCTCACATGGACATCCGAGATTACACTGAGGTTACATTCAGCTGTGATAACTATCTTCTTTTGGGGGTGAGGGAGGGGGAAAATTGCACTGAACCTGTCTGCCAGAATGTTGCCAATATCTGTCAGGTCACTGAAATATATGTTGTTGTGTACCAACTCTGAGCATATCTGAGGGTTCCCACCCAGGTTTCTGACATAACTGAAGACGGCAGTGTGGTTATCTTCATTGTCTTTGGTGATTTATGTCTCCAAGTTGACCTTGGATGTCTTTATGAGAGAATGTAGCTTTTTACTAGTGCTGATCACAGCTGCCTTCCCTTTAGGATATGTAGCTCTGTCTTGCATTAGTATCCTTCATCTGTTATACAGTTTGTTTATGGCTGGGGTCCACCAGACAGGCCACTTTCCATTGGTGGAGAGGGTCTTGTTTTTATTTGTGATTGCATGGTCCATGCTTTCTCGGAGATGTCCGTAGAAAGCGTCTGTGAAGGAGTCACCATTGTGTGTTGTGGTTTCCACTGGCCCAGTGGGCTGAACGGATACCATCTCAGTCCAAAGAAGTGTGAAGTCAGCTTTTGAGATGTTTGTCACTATACTCTTTGTATTATACTAGCACTGACACAAGTGTAGACAATTTCCCAGAATCCATAAAAAAAAATGGACATGCAAAATGTAACACTTCCACAAGAGGGGTAAGAATACTGGATGTGATAATCAGAAATATGTGTACTGGATGTCAAGATGAGAAGTGTATCCCTCACTGGTAAGACCAGACCATAGAGTAATCACACTGTAGTTACACATCCCGACCAGAGTCCCTGGCCAGATTACCACAGTGAAACACATGTATAAAGCATAGCTTGCACCCCTACAAACCAATGTGGAATCCATGAAAAGCCCTGTGCAGGTCCAGAATATGGGACACACTGCAGAACATGTTATACAGGTATACCATGAACACAGCCAAGAGTGCTTGGAGTCTGCAATCACAAACAACAAGACACAATGCCATACACCCAGGCATCTGGCATGCTGGACTCCAGCAATTACTAAACCATTGAAGAGAATGAGGAAGCTACCACATGATAGATCAAACATAAAAAGTGAAGTAATCAGTGATCACTAGTATGGCAATAAAATGTGTCCACACATACAATCCACTAAGGCCAGGCAAAACAAGTAGAATCTGTGAATCCAGTGGCAATGTGACACCTGTCCCAAGTACACACACAACAACAACTCACCCCAATAAATACAAATGTACGTGATAGACGCAACCATGTAGCCAAACCGGAGCCTAAGCGCCCCCAAATTAGTACTGTCAAAACTAGTCAGGAGGACAAGGTAACCACATACACCACAAACCCAGTCCCACATAGACCTACAACGACTGTAAACCAAACACATAAACACAAAAACATTCCCAGAGGCCCTAATTACAAACACACAACACCAACACAAGCCTCCAAAGCAGACACCCAATAAAACAACCTCCAGACATAGCACATGTAACACATAGTACACAAAGCTGGTGTTCCAAACAGTCACAGGACAGAAGGAGAAACAACATGCCTGATACAGTTGTAATAGGTGACTCCATAGTGAGACATGCTGCTGTCCCAGGGATGGCTTGCACCTGTTACCCATGTGCATCTGGATATTGCCTAAGGCTTTTGCAACCTACAGAGATCCTTTCGTAGGCAAGGCCGAAAAGACCAACCCACCACCATAGAAAACAAAACTGGAAAGAAACAGAAGGGTAATGCTGATCAATGCCAGATGTGTAAACCTCAATATGCATGCTCCTGAGGCCCTCCCCAGTATGGAGAACATTAATGTCTGTCCAGTGATAGAAACCTGCTGCAAGCCTCAGGACAGCACACCAGCACTACCAGGTAATACCACATATCATGTGTTATGGCCACAAAACCTGTAACAAAACATAAAAGGAGGGTGAGTATCCATATTCAGCATAGACAGCCATACGTCCAGTTAACTGACAATGCTTATGTCATTGCAGTCCACCCATGTGCAACTAACTGTAGGCAAGACTGCTGTACAGTCTGTAGCATGCTACAGACCACACTCTCACACACAGGAACCCCACCCCACTGTCCTGAAGACAGTGGACAGTATGAATGTACCACCAAATACAAAACAAGGTACACACGAATTACCACATAGGTGGTAAACCAGTATGTGTGGAAGGAGTAATCAGGGACCTAGTGACACAAGTGGACAGTCACCTGTTATGTGACAGTCACATCGCCAATTTGTCTTGGAAGACTGTCTATATTGGACACTGTATCATAAAAGGATTCACATCTACGTCAACAAAGGTCATTGTGCCCCTATACTGTTCCCCTATCAGACCATATTGTAATACAATGCCTCATTTGGGATGTACATTACCTGGCACCTGCAGCAGTTAGAAAGACCTCAAAGGTACCTCAGCAAGAGTCAGAAAGGGTCCCAAATATATCACATATGCTGCCTGGCTGTAGACACCACAGCTGAATGCAGTCACATACTGCCTACACAGAGGCATTGTATGTCTGTTGTACAAGTCCATGTCCAACACAGAAGTAATGGACATGCTCCACCCCAGAAAACTCAAAGCCATCGGAGCTGTGTGAGTCAGACATGTCAACCTTAACACATAATCAAATAGGATGTGCTGGAGGGACAGATACCTAACCCTGAGTCTCTCCACACCCTGGAACAGAATACCACTACATGTTAGGCAGAGCCCCTCACTGACAATCTTCAACAGGAAGTTAGCAAAATGGATGGATAATTGTAGATGTACACTGGGGGTCTTTACTGTGTCATGTCCAGACAGAGGCACAGCTAAGTAAATCATAAATGGCCATAATATTCACATAGCAAGGGGTGGCAAAAGCCACACACACTGTGGCTAGGCTTACAAATGCCCTAGGGTGGATAGCCTAGTATGAACCTATGAACCTATTATGATACAAATTGTACATGACACTAAGGATAACCCCAAGGCTGCTGCAACTGATGGTAGTGAGCGTGTTGTGAATTCCTGGATATGCTCTGGATCACACAAATATTATAAACAACATACCAAACACACACACGTATTGCCAACATACATCCTGACAGGTGCAGTGCAAACCCCCCCCTCATAATGCCAAATATCTTTCCCAGCAGACTGCTGCCTCCCTGACATTATGTCAGCCTTACCACAGGATATGTACCCAAAGAGCAGTGTACAACAACAGTGGTTGTTCTCAAGAAAGGTGTCGCCTGAATGGATACTAAAAACAACCACCACCACAGAATCCTGAGAAGCTTGGTCTGCACAGCTATGGAAAGGATCAGCATGTACCGCAGACATAATGATATTGGGGATCTATTGACACCCGACCCTACCCAGTGTAGGTTTATGAAGTGCAGACCCCACCCCTAAACATGTGTGACTCAGTTGAAACAGTAATTGAGGTCACTGATGAGGGCAATGTGGTCCACACAGTGTAGCTGGACCTTGCAAAGCCTTCCATACAATACCCTATGTGTTCAATATAGATATGCTCACCAGCTTATATATACACCCCAATGTCACTAGAGGGGTTGCAAACCAGACCAACGACAGAACTGACAAGGTCAGACATGATGCAGCCATGTCAGACTACAAACCACATATAACAGGTATCCCACAAAGCTTGGTCCTGGGACCTTCCCCGTCTGGTATATATGCCCCATAGGTACAGGCCAACATGTAAGGACTGTGCCTGAACATGTTTGCAGAGGACTACAAACCGCCTAACATATCTGACACTCCAGCTGACACGAGCATCCCACAAAAGGGCCACATAGAAACAGACAACCGGTGCCATAGCCATGTCAGCATGTTAAATGGAGAAAACTGTATAGTCAACCTCTGTGAATATACAGTAAGTGACCACCAATTACCACATAGGTGTCAACCCATTACATACTTAACATGTAATGACAGACCTGGGTACACAAGGTGATAGATATCCTGCATTGGACAAACATGTGGCTGTAGTGTTAACAGAAACAATCCATATACCAACCTAATCATGAAGGTTATGACATCTAGATAAGGGGAGGTCATTGTGGTTCTGCAGTTATCCTGCATCAGCATTACAAATTACCACAACAGCCCCTGTGGGGTGTACCTCAGCAGACACCACCATCAACTGTAAAGTCCACAGCAGTACCTCACCAGGAGTATCAAAGAGCTTGAACACATGTAATGTGTTGCCTGATTAAACAGAGTGCAACTCCACACACTGCCATGCTGGCCACCCAGACGCAAGCTGTGCCTGATGTAGAAACCATGTCTAAGCTGGAATCAATGAACATGCTGCACCTTGTACAATCTGAATGGCAGTGAGCTATGCACATGAGGGACCTGAACCCCAGCACTGACATACATAGGACAAGCTGTACTGCATTATCCATAACACAGAAGCCACCCCCACGCATGAGTAAACTACCAGTACAGGTTATCCATAGAGTCACTCATTGATTCTCCTCAACAGGAATCTTAATGAGTGGATGGGAGATGGTAGGTTTACCCTGGGTATCAATGTTATGTCACAGGTAGACAGAGGCACAGTATACTAAACAAGACACATGTCATTGCAAACTACACTTACAATGTGTCGAAGGACAAACACACTCTCTGACTAGCATTAGAAATGGCCTAGGGCACATCGGTAGTGTTTGCCAATGTACACCTATGTTGTGGAAAACACTACTGATGTTGGATGAGGCTGTTGTAAGTAGTTCATATCTGAACATAATGCAACATGGTCAGATAGGTTCATAGGTTCATAGGTTTATACTAGGCTATCTGCCCTAAGGGAGTTATAAGCCTAGCCCAGAGTTTTGTGGTGTACGCCACCCCATATATGTAAACAATACTGTGCCCATTAGTTTGTCGTGCCTCTGTCCAGCAGTGACACAGAGACGATCCCTGGGGTAAACCTATGATCTCCCATCCACAGGTCAAGATTCCCCTTGAACAGAGCCAGCGAGGTGCTCTGCCTCACATGGACCGGGATTGTATTCCACAGCATAGGGAGTCTCTGAGTGATAAATCTATCCCTCCAACATGTCCTACTTATATCCCTGCTAAGGTTTAAGTCACTTGCCGTAGTGGTTCTGGTGGATTTGGTGATTTTGAGGTGGCGCATGTCCATTACTTCCTGGTTGGACATGGCCTTGCATGTCAGGCACATGTCACCTCTGAGCAGACGGTATGTGACTGAATAGAGTTGGAGTGTCTTCAATCTGGCAGCATATGACAGATGTTGGAGTCCCTTTATCCTTTTGGTGGGGGACTTTTGGGGTCTCTCCAATTGCTGCAGATGTCGGGTGAGATACATCCAGAATGAGGCATTGTACTCGATCATTGGTCTGATAAGTGAAGAGTACAGGGGAACAATGCCCTCACTAGATCTGGATGTGAATCCCATCCTGATCAGGTGGGCAATGTAGAAGGTCTTTCTAGCCACTTTAGCAACATGAGTGTCAGAAGAAAGGCCACTGTCAACCTGGGTCCCCAGATCCATGATAACCTCCTCTGTGCTTAGAGGATTGCCACCTATATGGTAGCTTGGGGTTACCTTGCTTTTCCCGAAGGGTATGACTATACATGTTTTGGCATTTAACTTCAGGCCATGGCTCTGGCACCAGCTATCACTTTCCGTGAGTCCCTTCTGAAGGATATCCGTGTCTGATGCACTGTCCACTATGGCGCCCAGTTTGCAGTCATCTGCAAACTTTGTCAGCCAAAGTCCTCCCATGTTGGCCTGTACTTCTGAGAAGTAGATGACGAACAATAGGGGGCCAAGGACTGAGCCCTGTGGGACACCACTTGTGACTGGCTTGGAGTCTGACATAGCGCCAGCAACTCTAACCCTGTGGGTCCTGTCCTTAAGCCAGTTTGCAACCTATCTTGTGACATATGGATTTACATTTAAGTTGGTAGGTTTTTCTACAATACCCGAGTGGGATATTGTGTTGAAAGCCTTTGCAAGGTCAAGGTAGGCTGTATGGACTGCCTTTCCCTCATCGATGGCCTTAGTGACTGTTTTGAAGAAGTTGACCAAGTTCAAAAGGCATGATCTGCCATTGACCAAGCCAAACTGGGATGGGTCCAATGTCTGCATGTCCCCTATATCATTGTTTATGAGCTCCATTATGATCCTCTCCATAACTTTGCAAACTAGACTTGTTAAGCTTATGGGGCAGTAATTACCAGGGTCCGTAGAGGCACCACCTTTGTGCAGATGTGCACAACTGGACCTTAACCAGGCTGTTGTGCACACTATGGAAATGTAAAGCAGTGATAGTACTAAAGCCCAGGATACTGTCCACCACAGTGAAAGTACTGAACCACTACACTATACAGTACTACAGTGTTAGGTCAGTATGAACGGATGTTGACAATTGTATGCAAAGTATCCCATGCAAAACCTGCAGGCACAGTATAATCCCTGTTGTGTTCACACAAAAAGCATTTGGACAGTGACTACACAACATGGCACAGAACACACAACTATAAACTGGAGATATTTGTTGAAGGTCACACTCATCCACAAATGTGATGGGCTGCAGAGTTCAACATATGGAAAGCTCACACTGGGCATGCTCACACACTTTGATAAATGAGACATCTTTCACACAACATGCCATGGGAAGGCTGAACTGGGCATGCTCACACACTTAGTCCAAATGTTCCTCTTAGCAACTGGGAAAACACAGCACAGGATGCTCATTCCCCTTTCTAAACACTGATGATGTCAGCACCCTGTAAGTATATCAGGAGAAAAAAAATCTCCCAGTAATCCGAGTAGCACGCTCTGCTAATGCATCAGTCTCTAGTGTCATAATATCGTTAGGTAGGGGTTTGAATCTGGCAAGTGTGTATGAAGAGGGGGGAAGTGTGTGTGTATGAAAGGAACATCCCTTTTGGCAACTGTGAAAACACACCACAGGATGCCCATTCCCCTTTCTAAACACCGATGATGTCAGCACCCTATAAGTATATCAGGGGAAAAACAATCTCCAAGTAATGTGAATAGCGAACTCTGCTAATGCGTCCGTCTTTAGTATCATAACATAGTTAGGTAGGAGTTTGAATCCGGCAAGTGTGTATGAAGGGGGGTAAGTGTGTGTAAGCATGTATGAAAGGAACATCCCTTTTGGCAACTGTGAAAACACACCACAGGATGCCCATTCCCCTTTCTAAACACCGATGATGTCAGCACCCTATAAGTATATCAGGGGAAAAGAAATCTTCCAGAAATGCGAATAGTGTGCTCCGCTAATGCGTCTGTCTCTAGTGTCATAACATAGTTAGATAGGGGTTTGAATCCAGCAAGTGTGTATGAAGGGGTGTAAGTGTATATGAAAGGAACATCCCTTTTGGCAACTGTGTAAACACACCACAGGATGTCCATTCCCCTTTCTAAACGCCGATGATGTCAGCACCCTATAAGTACATCAGGGGAAAAGAAATCTCCCAGTAATACAAATAGCACGCTCTGCTAATGCGTCCATCTCTAGTGTCATAACATAGTTAAGTAGGGGTTTAAATCCAGCAAGTGTGTATAAAGGGGTGTAAGTGTGTATGAAAAGAACGTCCCTTTTGGCAACTATGTAAACACACCACAGGATGCCCATTCCCCTTTCTAAACACCGATGATGTCAGCACCCTATAAGTATATCAGGGGAAAAGAAATCTCCCAGTAAGGCGAATAGTGCCCTCTGCTAATGTGTCCATCTTTAGTGTCATAACATAGTTAGGTACAGGTTTAAATCCAGCAAGTGTGTGTGAAGGGGGGTAAGTGTGTATGAAAGAAACATCCCTTTTGGCAACTGGGAAAACACACTACAGGATGCACATACCCCTTTCTAAACGATATCACAATTATTTATGGCTTTTGATTTCAGACATGTCACGTGTGTTTTGCTCACACAGAATGCCCATGTGTGTGGGTTGTTTCTCACAATAATGCATGACATCGATTAAACCAGTTATGGCAATGCACACATGATGTATGTGTGTGCCAAATACACATATGTACCTGTGACCTTCAATAGTTACCATGTGTGATGCCTGCCACATGTGAATACATGGTATTTGCACAGGGTAACATTATGACTGTGGTCTTCTGTGCAGGTGCTGCATGTGGGATGTGTATATACAGTGTGAGATGTAGATGCTATCAACCTAGTAGTGAGGGATATATACCTGGTCTGGGGCATATAGTCTACATGTTGTTGATGAACAGGTGCTGCATGTTTTCACCTGTTGTGGGAGTGGTAAGACGTTGTTCCATAGCAATGCAGTGACCGCATGCTAAGAACCGTTCAGCTAGGGTGGTGTAGCTACAGTAATTCATTAGCATTCAGTAATATGTCAGCATTCCTGGTGAGGGTCTGATGCCAACCAAGGTCAGGGTTCTACCAGCCTGTGTCACTTGCTCAGTGAGCCGTTCCATGTTCCCTATCATGTATCCCAGTGAGGGACATCACACATCAGCTGTAGTGGCATGGACAATGACTGAGTCATATGTGTCCATGCATCTGACTGACCTGTATGCTTGTGTTATGTGGTGGACCATAGTGCCCCATGAGCATATCACTGTGACCTTCACCTTGTCCAGCCTGGTGAGCATGACCTCACTGTACTGGACAATAAAAGTACCTAACACAACCGCAGCAGTAGTGTTGTATAGCTGTACAGACTGTGCTTGTTTGGCACACATGATTTGTGTGCTATGTGTTATGCGTGCTGTGTTCAGGCCTAATGTATGCCTGTGTGCTAGCTGCAGAGGTGTCTGCCACTCAGGCAGGATGCTATCCTCAGGCTCCACGAATGGCCCGGTGTGTTTCCATGCTTGTATTGATGTCAGTGTAGGTCCACATCAGACTGGTATTGCAGTCACTGTAGTATTTCATGCCACCTGACAGGTTATGCCAGTACTGGGTTCAGAGTGCTTAGTCCACAGTTTGGCCATGTGTTTCCATCTCATACATGTGTTTTACATCCATGGGTAGGGGATAGGGTTGACTGTGTACATGTGGCAGCTGTGACATTACTACATGACTCACATATTCCACAACTGTACCATAGAGGTGACTGACAACTGACCTTTGCACATGCTACCATAGTATTGAGATTGCATTGGTGATTAACAGCACATAGGGCCAATGGTGAACAAGATACATAGGTCCATAGGTTCATACTAGGCTATCTGCCCTAGGGCATGTATACACCTAGCCAGAATGTGTGTGGCTTTCACCATGCATTGTAAATCTATCTTGCTATGCCCTTTTCCAAGGTTAGTATACTGTGCCTCTGTCTAACAGTGACACATAAGTGATACCAAGGGTAAACCTACAATGTCACATCCAGTCATTAATATCCCTCTTGAAGATAGTCACTGAGTGACTCTGCCTAACCTCTATTGTGATAATATTCCAGAATGAAGGGAGCCTCTGAGTTATGAATGTGTCCCTCCAGCATGTCCTATGTATATCACTCCTGAGGTTCGTCTTTCCAGTGTGTAGCCTGATGGGATTTGGATATTCTGAGGTGCAGCATGGCCATTAAGTCAGGGTTTGACATGGCTTTATATGTCAGGCACAGATTGCCTATGAAGAGGCAGTATGCCACTGAGTAGAGCTGCTGTTTCTTTAACCAGTCAGTATGTGGCATCTGTTTGAGCCCTTTGATCCTCTTGTTGAGGTACTTTTGTGGTCTTTCCAGTTGCTGCAGGTGTCTGGTAAGGTGCATGCTGACAGGGGCATTGTAGTCAATTATGGGCATGATGAGGGTTGAGTAAAGAGGCACAATGTCCTCCCCTGATCTACATGTGAATCTCTTCATGATGATGTGGCCCATATAAAATGTTTTCCTAACCACTTTGGACATGTTGTTGTCAAATGAGAGAATGCTATCAACCTGTGTACCCCAAGGTCCATAATTCCTTCGTCTGCACTTAATGGATTAACACACATGCGGTACTTTGTGGTCACTTTGTTTTTGACAAAGGGGATGACTATACACTTTTTGGCATTCAGCTTGAGGCCATGGCTGTGGCACAAGTCGTGTGTTTGCAAGAGGCCCTTTTGGAGGATGCGTGTGTTAGCTGGAGAGTTGATTATGGCATCCGGTTTGCAGTCATCTGCGACTTGCTCAGCCACAGTACTTCCATGTTGGCCTGTACCTATGATAAATATATAATGAACATGACAGCTCCCAGGGCTGAGCCTTGTGGGACACCACTTGTAACTGCTTGAGGCTGACATGGCTCCAGCAATTCTAACCATGTGTGTTCTGCCCTTGAGCCACTGTGCAATATCCATAGTGACATAGGGGTTAACATGTACACTGGTGAGCTTCCCTAGAATGCACAAGTGGGGTATTGTATCAAAGGCTTATGCAAGGTCCAGGTAGGCTGTGTAGACCACCTTCCCCTTGACAGTGGCCTTGGTGACTGTTTCAAAGAAAGCAAACAGGTTTGAGAGGCAGGATCTGCCATTAACAAAGCCAAACTGTGTATGGTGACGTGTCTGTAGGTCCCCAATATCTATATTTATGAGGTTCATGATGATCCTTGCCATAGCTTTGCAGACCAAGCTATTCAGACGTATGGGGTGAATAGTGTCCAGGATCCGTTAAGGCACCACCTGAATGTAGAGGGACCACTGTTGCTGTACGCCACTCTTTGGCCACATATTGTGTAGTAAGGCTGGGATTGAACAGTAGTGTTATGTCTGGGTGTAGCTCTTCTTGGGGTTCATGTAGGACACAGCCTGGGACACTGTCTGGTCCCATTGATGCAGTGTTTATTGCTTTGGAGAGGGCAGCTCTTACCTGAGCATCTGAGATGTCAGGGGGGCAGCACTCTGCTGGGAGAAATATTTGCCCTTTTGGTGTGGAGGAGGGGAGAAGGTAGCAGTGAACCTGTCCACCAGGATGATGGCAATGTCTGTGTGTTTGGTATTTCGTGTGACATCTTGGACTACCTCTGAGCATATCTGGGTATTACCACCCAGGTTCCTAACATAACTATAGAAAGCCTTGTGATTATCCTCAGTGCCTTGTGGAATCTTCTCTCAAAGATGGCCTTAGACAATCTTATGAGTGCCTGTAGTTGTCTTCTAATACTCATCAGTGATGCCTTCACATTTTGGGAGTTTGTTGTATCATTTAGTAGCATCATCCTTCTATTGTATAGTTTGTTTATGGCTGGTGTCCAGCACACAGGACGTCTGCCTTTGGAGGATTGGGTCTTGCTTTCATTTGGGATTGCATGATCCATGTATTCCTGAATGTGTCCATAGAATGCTTTTATACAGGTATCTGCAGTCTGGTCCATATTTTCAACAGGCCTGGGGGCTTTGAAGGTTTCCACATCATTTATGAGGAGTGTGAACATGCTTGACATGAGTTGTTGACTGACGTCCCGCCCTCCAGACTGAGCAAGGATACTGTCCACCACAGTGAAAGTACTGAACCACTACACTATACAGTACTACAGTGTTAGGTCAGTATGATATATGTGTTTGATTGTATGCAAAGTATCACATTTAGCTACCTGTCGGGTGATAGAATGTGCCACATAACACAAGCACTCAAGTCACTCCACAGCAAGTACAAGTATGAGGCAGTCATTGTCCATGCTGGTGTGAACAACCTGAGACATACCTCCCTGGACCACATGGAAAGAGACACAGAGGAGCTCTTACATCACCCTCTCAAACACAGGAATCCCACACAGCCTTCATGACGACACAGGAGAGTATAGATTTCTCTGCAAACACCATCATACTGGGTGACGTCAACTACTCAAACATAGACTGTGAACATTACTCAAGCCACAATACCCAAGCTCTAGGGTTCCCATAGTTCAGAAACTCTTTAGCTATGGAACAGGTAGTCAACATTCCCACAAGAGGGGCAAATATACTAGACCTGATCATCACAAACATGAGTACAAAATGCTCACCACTTGAAGTATATCCCTCATTGTTGCAATCGAACCATATACTAATCACACTGGAGTACTGGATCCTCCACATATGCAAACCTCAAACACATCGATGTGTGTGTGGGAAATGCCCCTATTAGCAGCTGTGACAGTACACTACAGGATGCAGATTCCCCTTTTGAGACACTGATGATGTCAGCACTCTATAACTATATTACCTGAATTAGTGTATTCCAGTAATTCGTATAGCGTGCTTTGCTAATGCATCTTTTTTCAGTGTCACAACATAGTTAGGTAGGGGTTTGAATCCTGCAAAGGGAATGTATGTGTGTTAGTGTGAGTGGGGTTTGTGTGCGTGCATAATGCTGTGAGGGAAAAGTGCCTTTTGCCAACTGGGAGAACACACTACAGGGTGCACATCCCTCTCCCTAAACACAGATGATGTCAGCACCCTCTAAGTACAGCATTAGAAAGGTTTTCTCCCATTAATGCAAATAGCGCACTCTGCTAATGTGTCTGTCTCTAGTGTCATAACACAGTTAGGTAGGGGTTTGAATCTTGCAAATGGAAAGTATGTGTTTTAGTGTGGGTGGGGTTAGTGTGTGTGCACAATGCTGGGGGTGGGATGTGGCTTTTGCCAAATGGGGCTATGCACTGCAGGGTGCACTTTTCCCTTAACAAACAGTGATGTTGACAGCATCCTATACAAACAACATGACAAAAGACAACTGCCAGTACTCAGTATAGTGCTACATGCTACTGTAACACGCACATGTACCAGAATATACCTAGATAGTGTTTTGAAGCCTTAATGTGGCAAGTGTGTGGATGTGGGATGTTTCTGTGTGTGCATTTCCATATGGAAAACATGTTTGATGTGGCAATCAGGGTACCACTGTACCTGATGCACATTACACTTTTAAACTAATGAGGTTGCCTGCACCCTGTGAGTACAGGTAGAGAGGAAGAAATCGGTAGTGATCCACATAGTGCACTTTTCAAATGTGTACCTGTCATGTATCGACAGCTACTCATGTAGGGTAATAAATAATGGAAATGGCAGGTGAGCGTGTGCATGTGTGGGGGTAGCAGGGTGTGTGTAAATGCATGTGTGACAGAACAGATACATATAGCTGAATCTACATAACAGCACATGATGCACATTCCCATAGTCAATGGTAGCATGTGATGGTGTGCAGCTGGTACACTTTGGTAAGTAGTATGGGTGCAGATAACAATTCAGGACATTCATACAGTTACTGCAACAGGAATGCTGGGATATACACACAATCATAGTGGAACAGTGAACAGTTACCAACATGTTAGTACTTATACACATCTATGTAGACACCCTGTGCATCAGCAACGTGTTTACCTTTTCCTGCACTGATGTTGTAGTATGCAGGAGGTGGCACAGTGTCATCATATGCACAGGGTGTGGGTTAGGTATGCCCAAGCCAGCCACTGGTACCACCAATTGACATGTGTGTGTATGTGTGTTTGTGAGGGGCAGCAGTACAGGGTGGACCAGTGTTGGTGCAGTGTGTGTGTGTGTATGTGTTTGCCCTAGGTGTTACATTTCTGCATGTGTGTAAGCATGCACACAGTCCCACATAATGGCTGCCATGTACAGGGTTTTGTGGACAGCCACAGACTGCACCTGTCAGGTCGTCAAGATCAGTGTCTGTGGGCACGGACACGGTACCTGTGCCAGGCAGGGGTGCTACGGACCGTATCCGGTACTAACCCAGACTGGGTACTGTCATCGGAAGTGGGGGTGTGTTGACTGGACACAGTTCCCTGTTGGGACTGTCCAGAGCCATGTGCACGTGGTCTCCTGGGGCGTCCTGATGACAGCACTGACCCAGCATTGCTGGGGCTGGTGCTGGCACTTGAGGTGCGTGAGTGGGCCTGTTGTCATCCGCGGCCACTGCCAGCTGATGCTGTTGCCGGCATGCGGCCATGTCGACGTCGCAAACGCACACCATCGCCCTGGCCCATGGACATCTGGTTGTGGAGCATCCATCCATCCAGCTCATCCATCATCAGGCCTATAATTGAGTACAATGCCCATTTTGGGATGTACCTAACCAGACACCTACAGCAACTGGAAAAACCCCAACAGTACCTCATCAAGAGGATCAAAGGGCTCAAACAGATGCCATATGCTGCCCAGTTAAAGAAAATACAGCTGGACTCAGTGGCATACTGCCTGTTCAGAGGCAATCTGTGCCTGCCATATACAGCCATGTCCAACCCAGAAGTAATGGACATGCTGCACCTCAGGAAATCAAACTCCCATACAGCCACACGCTCAGGAGACCTGAACCTTAGCACTGACATAAATAGGACATGCTGGAGGGACATATTCCTAACTCAGAGGCTCCCTTCACTCTGTAATGAACTCACAGTACAGGTTAGGCAGAGTCCCTCATTGACTCTCTTCCATAGGAATCTGGATGAGTGGATGGAGATCATAGTTGTACCCCGGGTATCACGTCTATGTCACTGTTAGACAGAGGCACAGTATACTAACCTCAGAAAAGGGCATAGCAACATAAATTTTAATTGGGTGGCAAAAGACAAACACATTCTACTAGGCTTATCAATGCACTAGGGCAAATAGCCTAGTATGAACCTATGAACCTATGTGTACTGCTATAGTACTTCTGCCATATGTTGCATGTGTGTGTGTTGTGGGGGATGCACAGGTAATGGCCAGATATTTCTGCACAGGCAACACGTCTGAAACACTCTGGGTGTTCATCCCTACATACTGTATGTGTGTTGCCATCCAACCCTGTGATGTGGACACACATTACTCAGCCTGGATATACATATCCCAACAACACCACAAGCACAGTACACTACCTTGCTATGTATGTATGTAATTACACAGTTATTCACTAGTTAGGACTGTGATGCTATCCATGCAGCCCACTGGGACAGTGGAAGCCACAACACACATTGCTGGCCCCTTTGCAAAAGCTTACCACAGACATCCCACATAGTGCATGTAATGTGCACACACATATCTAACCCAGACCGTATGCACACCACTTATTTATCCTGTCCAGTGGACTACAGATACAGGCACACTGTATAACAATAGCGGGAGGCTACTGCAGCACAGGGCAGATTCACATGAAGGCAAGGCATCTGTGGTCAGCAGTGGTAAGATGCTTCACATTCACCAAATGCACAGATATTGGCAACATTGTTGCAGACAGTTTAGGTGCAGGTATCCCCCCCATTCTCCTACACAAGTGGAATTAGTTATCACAGATGACTGTAACCTCCCTATCATCTCACATGTCCAGGTGAGGGCCACCCTCAACATTGCAGAACACACAGCATCACTGTTACAAAATGGTATCCCTGGATGTGTGATACGTTCACCCCTAGAGGACATAGCACCACATTACAGACTGATATTAAAACCTGGCCATACTACAGGATATGTACCTGAACAGTGCCATACATACCCAGTGGTCCCACACCAATGAGGAGGAACCTCTACTGACCCTGGGAACTACTGCATCATATGCATCATATGCATAACTGGCCTTGTGTTCTAAGCTATGGAAGTTTTAAGTATGGACGACATGTACAGCAATATTACATATGTATATATATCAGGACTATGTACACACAACCTATCTCATGGACATACCTATAGATAGTGAACTATGATACATTTGGAGGTTTCACAGTAAACACAGTATTAACCTGCTACTTTGCATTACCTGTGTTTGTGTCAGCTGTTGCTGTGTCAGTGGTGCTACTTGCTGTTTGCTGCTGCTGCTGCTGCTGCTGGATTTGTTGCTGGCTGTCTTTATTTTTTTTTTCTCTCTCTGTCTCTCTCTCTCTCTTTCTCTGTCGGTTTTGTGCAATGAATGTATTGCATGTGTGGAGTGTGAGTACTGGATGCTTTTGTAGGTATCTGCATAGGTCCACGTGATGGCCTCTGCACCAATTGTAAGGCAGCATTTGTTAATTGCATGCAGCCAGTTCTGTACTGCTTGCATGTCTCACTGTGATGTCAGGACAGTGCTATAAAAGGGTATGTGAGATAGGCGTTGCCCTTTCAGATTGTAAGGGCGTGGACCATGCTGGTATGCTGTCGACAGTGTTCTGTGAGTGTGAAGGTTAGTACGTCTCTCATGCTTCATGCTGTGTTGTAAATTCAGGTTGCTGCATTTCTCTCACCTGTTCCCTGTAGTGAGTGTGTATGCATACTGACACCTACAACTATATTTCATATGTATTGATATATATATATATATATATATATATATATATATATATATATATATATATATATATATGTGTGTGTACATATACATACTTTCATATATGTACATTAGCTGACATTATTGGGTACAAGCTAACAATTAGCAGGGCTGTTTCTGTTAACACTAAACTAGTATGGGAACCCAGTAATTGGGACAGTAAAGGTCTGCCTGACATGCTTTGGGTAGTACACATCCTATATTGCCTTTATCTTCATTCCTACTATTACATGTTCTACTTATTTTAGCACTATATTCCTGTATGAGAGTCATGGTGCAGTGGTAGGTCATACAGACTAGTATTACAATGGTCTTGTGGTAGGGCCTACTAGTATACTTATATTTCGCTTTCAAATTGAGTACAGGGCCTATCAATCAGAGTGCTGGAGGCACCTTTAAGCAGTTAAAGGGGTTAGTAGGTCTCACAGGAGTCAGGCTGTGTTGCAGATTCTGGTTGCTGCATTTATCTTCACTGTTTCCTGTAGTGAGTATGTATGGATACTGACACCTACCACTATATTTCATATGTATTATATATATATATATATATATATATATATATATATATATATATATATGTATGTGTACATATACATACTTTCATATATGTACATTACCTTACATTATTATGTACAAGCTAACAATTAGCAGGGCTGTTTCTGTTTACACTGAACTAGTATGGGGATCCAGTAATTCATGCATTAAAAATCTACCTGACATGCTTTGGGTAGTACACATCCTATATTGCCTTTATATTGATTCCTACTATTACATGTTATATTTATTTTAGCACTATATTCTCGTATGAGAGTCTTGGCTTAGTGGTAGGTCATACAAACTAGTGTTACAGCGGTCCTGGGTTCAAGACTGACAGTGGGAATTTATTTTTCTTTCGAAATGAGTACAGGACTTGTCAATCAAAAGTGCCAAAGACACTTTTAAGCACTTAAAACCAGGTCTGCGTTATGCTGGAGCTCACGCAAGCACTGGCAGTGAGCTCACAGACACAAGCACACCCGCGCTATTTACTTTGAAAGAAAAGAAAAAGGGGTGACAGGAAAGTGGTGAAAAAGGGGTCACAAAGAGGGTAAGACAGTAGGGAAACAAGCTTGGGATTTGCAGGAAGGATGTAGGTGAGGCCCATAGCTGCCCATGTCTTTCTCAGCAACAGCTGTGCATTTGTATGCAATTTGGTGTGACATTTGGAACCTTCCACCCCTGAGAGAGGTGTCCGGACAACATTAATACCTGTTGTACAGCCAATTAACAGTTTCGATTTCCAGCGGACATGTGTGCAACATGGACAGCTATGTATGGGGCGTAATTTTTTTGTGGGTACAGAGTGCCCTTTTTTTTTTTTTATCAGGTGAGAGTGGTATGTCAGGTGAAGGTAGTCGGTATAGCTGGGGAGGTAGGTTGGGTAGGTTAACAGACAAGACAGACAAGACGCATACAGGGGCGGTGTATGACACATGTGGGGGGGGTTACACAATTGACGGGGATGGAGGTTGGGATATCCAGGGCACATGAGCCCACAGATGGCAACAGTGGAACTGATATCCCCACCCATAGGCAGTTGCCACTGTTCCTTCACAGCCCAGGACGGGGCTGTGCAGGCGGGACAATGGGCATGCCCGTAAGCTGTGCCACCCAGGCCTCGAGCTGGCGTAGGGGCCCAAGAACAGAGTCTTGGATCTCCCTTCGCACCACAGACCGGACACCTTGGATGGTGAGTGGACGAGCTCCTCCGGCCACGCTTGCAGAGGGGGGACGGGCCCTATCCCCTGCAGCGCTTCCACCCGAAGGTGGCACAGGGCCACCGGAGGAGGGTCCAGCCTGGGCACTAGTGCCAGGTGCAGTCACCAGCTGAGGTGGGAGAGGTGGGTCCACTGGGACCTGCCTTCCCAAGCGTTCTAGGTTTGTGAGTATGTTATGTTAGTTTGGGTTAGTGGCATATTATTCCATTCAAATTAGTTGTAACAGCATGCATTGGTATTCCCATTAAACAAACACCCAGATATTAACACCATTGAACAACGGGCATATCAATATCACATGCATTATTTGAATGGAAATACACAATCAAACAGGCCATCAGGTTTGCAGGTATGAACAGGGCACATGCAACAACAGACATGCATATATTTTTGAAACAGGACAAATGTCCATGGTTAATGAAATGTTCACATACCAATATTTAGTGAGTGTTTTAATTTGCAATTATAGGGTGGGGTGGAGAAAGAAAATGATGACACATTCATAAATTATACATTGATATACATTTGTAATAGGAACACAATTAACTTGTGGGTGATTGTTTCAAAATGATTTTTAATTGGCTGTCATGCTAGACCTGTTACAGATACATCACTATCCTAGTTATTTTGAATTTGATCAGATACATCATCCTGCTACACTTTGATGACAGAGCACGGGACAACTGTGGATGTTTAGTATGTCAGACAATCATTCATTCTATCTGCAAATTGTTGACTGTCATCACCATATACAGATTTTGGCCTGAACATTCAGGATTCAGACACACTGACATCAGTTTGGGATGTTAAGTTTTAATTCCCACATGCATTTAGTTCTGAAGAACCACACTGATGCCTATATATTCAGGAGTTATTACTACTTTATTCATTGATACATGACCCTTTCTGTCACTCTCACACATCCTGCAATTTCACAGTTCAGGTTGGTACGTCTAGGCTTTGTTCACATATTAGACCTGTGGTGATTCCAACACTTTCCAGCAGCCTCACTTCTGTCATGATTCAGCATTTCAACAGGGGATATATCTCACATGTGAATACCTCAGATTCTGAAGCTGTACTCTTGAGACTACTGCAGGTTATTCTACATTTAATTAATGGTGGGACATCTGTATTACAGCACTATTTATTTCTATCAATTATATTTCCAGTTACACTTGCATACTGATGAACTTGTTGCAGCCATACCTGCAGACTTTCACTTGTTGCTTGCACATTATATTACTTTTAATCAATACACTGCAGTGTTCTGCTACATGCTACACTATAATATTTATTTACAAGTACTAGGTGGGGTTACTAACCTGCATGGTGGCGCAGCCGCGCCAGCCTGCGGTCATGTGCCTGTCGATTCATAGAGCGGACACCTGCAGCTGCAATACAAAATGAGTAATATTGGACTACACATCTCCATGGTATCAGCTAGTTGAATTCCTTACATACATAAGTAAAATGTAACTTACTCAGTAGTGGGGCGTTGGGCATATCCCGGGCCTCCTGGATCCATTGGGTCAACTGGTCTTCTTTACGTCGCTTCAGGTCCGCAAGGTGGTGACGGATCTGCTCACCAGTACGTGGAATCCCAGTAGCACTAGTGAGATCATGAGCCAACTGGTCCCATGCCTCCGCCCTGTACGCTCCCCATGAGACCTGGCCCTGCATGAGTTGGGCCTCATGATGGTGAACTAGGAGCCAGACCATGTATCTGGACTCCTAAATGCCCCACCGCTGTGCTCGAAAGCAACGTCCCTCCCCTACTCCACTCATTCTGCCTGCAGGTCTATTCTACAATCGTTTCTGCTGTGTATTCCCGCCTATGGGGCTTATATATGCTGATTTTCCCGCACATTTCTATGATTAGCCATTTTGGAATTGTATCTACTTCACAGAAACTGCTTTATCATGCTCCATTCTGGATTATATCCTATATATATATGCTATTTCTGCATTTCTAAGTAGTGCTGTCATGGCCTAGTGGTTTAGTACCTTGACTCTAGTGCATGGTATCCTGGGTTCGAATCTGACCACTGATTTTTAATTTTCATGACCGTCTAGAAATGAGTTGAGGACCTGTCAATCAAACATGCCAAAAGCACTTTTAAGCAGTTAAACCCAGGTCTGCGCTCGTTTGCGCGGAGCTAACGCATGCGCACCGGCGGTTAGCTTGTGGGCGCGGCACGCACCTCCGCGCAAACGGTGTGCGCTGGGTTAAACCTTAATTGGCTAGTAACATGCATGTTAAGCTAAGCACAGCTAGTTGCACAAAGTTTGAGCCTGTTAAACCAGTGCTTAGCTACGGGCAAGCAATTTGCAGCCTTTGAAACACTACTCAGCTACGGGCACTCTGTCTCACCGCAGCTTAGCTATCAGTACATTTCTAAATATTTTATTGTTGTATTACTTGAAAATATATGCTCCATTTCATTCCATTTTACAAAAGGAAATGCTTTTACATTTGTACAATACTGTCAGGGGCCTTTTCAGTGCTTATTTACAAAAAGAAAAATAGGTTGTTGTGTGGGCTCGAACCTTGCTTGCCTGCTCTTAAGCCGACAACTCTACCGCTATGCTATTATTTCTTGGCTTACTTTGCATATTTAGTTCTTATATCCTTTTCCACTGATTGCTAACTGCAGTTGCGCTAGTAGCACACCCGTGCACACGAGCGCACACAGTAGCAAACATTTACGGGGTTTAAAAAAAATAAAACAGTTTTTATTTTCATTTTATAACATCTGTTCACTTTTTACATTGCTGGTCTGTGGGGGCATGTGTTGTGTAGTGTGTTTATTCACATTTCCATGGCCTCTCTCGTGGCTGTTTACTTTCAGCCATTTTAGACTTCCAGGGGCGTGTCTGCTTGCAGGGCTTAGCCTACGGACACGCCCCCTGCTCTCTTACATGGACCGTGTAAGAGTTACGGTGTGATTCAGCATGCCTCATGCACCTCATGCATATGCATGACATGCTGACATCACACCGTTTAACTGCAGCCTCCGTGTAAGAGTTATAACTCTTACATGGAGGCTTCCTGAATCTGGCCCTATGTGTTGTCTTTTAGGTAGCAAATATTATAAACACTAATATCATATTAGATTGTGTTTTGTCATTCCTCCTTCTTATTATTCTGACCACATATCTGGATATCGTAACAGTTGCAATTTGTGGAAGATGTAAAGTTTCCTCTAAACTGGCAGTCGACCTTTCAATTGTTTCTGTTTTGGAGGAACATACCTATGTTCAGGCCTAAGTAACCCTTGCACATCATGGAGCTCTTTTGGAGGTTCTATTTTCAAGCTGATTACCCCTTTACACTAATTTTCTAATACCCCTCATCATGTAATTTTTGAAGCTGTCAAGTACACAGAAAACCACACTACATAACCAACATACTAGTGGAGCTAATAACTTAAAGAAAGAGGACACACATCTTACATCTCCCTTTTTCAGAAGCAAAAGTAAATGACCTTGTATGGTAGAATTTTGAAATGCAGTTCATTAAATTTTGCAGCTTCTACTCTGACTCTGATGAAATGCTTATATATTTTTATTATTTTTGTCACTCTGTTTTTAAATGTATGTTTCTGTGTAATATTCCACATTCCACATATTGCAAACAGGAAGAAGTATATGCTATTAGGTATTCAGATTTTTTTGTAACTAGACAAACAGGTTTTTGGCTGGATGTACTTACTTTCCAAGGGTCTTTGTAGCTATTTTCAATGTATGCAGGTTGAAAAGTATGACTGGCAGTGTTATAAAAAGGCCTTAATTACAATCCATTCTCCAGCTACTTGTCTTGATGAATGACTGATCTATTTGATTCTTTGCAGATGCCTTCATGTTTTTGTCCGTTGTCATAGCTACAATAAATCATGTGACTCAGCATACAGAATTTTGTGTTGTAAAACCATTGTTAGCCTCTAAGGAAAATTGCAAAATAATTTGTGGGCTGTGTCACCTATAAATACTTCCCCGAATCCCCAATACCAACTATACTTGCTACAACCTAAAGTAAATGTTTACAGACTGCACAGACAACATGTGAATGGTTTTCCTCCATTCAGTCAAGCCTGGGATGTAGAAAGGCTTACTGCAAGGCAGAAAACATAGTGTTGAAGGTACTTGCATTGCTTTAAGCCTTTCAGATTCAAAGGCCACTCTCCTGCTATGATATTCCAATGGCAGTGGTCTCTTAGCATAGAGGGTGATCTTGCTGGTGAAACCACATGCATATGTGACATCCTGGAAGTGTGGCCATTGTTAATTAGCCATGATCTCCCCCAAGGAAATGACAGTGGAGTCAGATCAGCAGAGTTATTAAGAGAACTAGAAATGGGAGTGGCTCTAGATTAAAATTTTTATTTCTTTCACACGGAGGAAAATGTTTCTTTTTGACAGTATGCACCCATTCACCCCTACAGGTAAATATAGCAAAACTATAGTGTTGTGTGTCTATAGAAGTGTAAGTGTTGCATGTGCATGTGTGTGTGTGTTTATGTCTAGGTGGTTGTACTATGGGTGTAAGGTATAGGAAAGCTGTCAATGTCTGTATATGTGTATTTGTGAGTGAGAAGTGCCTTGACTATGAGCATGTCAGAGGGTGCTTGTTTGTGGGGAATGTACCTGTGTTTGTGTGTATGTGTGTGTGTGTGTGTGTGTGTGTGTGTGTGTGTGTGTGTGTGTGTGTGTGTGTGTGTGTGTGTGTGTGTGTGTGTGTATACTCACATGGTTTGTTTCTGGGTATCTGTGTATGCTGGGTGATGTATATACTATCTCAATGCAGAGGCTGGTAGGAAGAGCTTTATCACTGTCAAGTTTGACAGTACTCTGTTCAATTCAGAGACACATGGTAATTAGCTAGTAATGAGATATTTGTTTCTGTGGCTTTACCCCATTGCCCAATTGATGATTCTCTCTCTGTCATTATAAGAGACTATCTTACATAGGCTAATTAGTACTGTCAGAGAGAATCTTTTTGAAGTGTTTTATTCTTGTTTTGTTTTGTTAATTGCATTTTATTGAGGTGATGGTTTTTGTTGATTTTTAGCTGAGTTGTGTCATTTTAGTGCATCATCTTTACTGAGTTTTTTTTTTTTTTTTTGCAATTTGGATTTTTTAGCGGAATTATTGGCTGATGTATATTGATGCTGGGTTTAGTTACAGTATTTGTATAAAATCTGGATGTGTATATGTGTGTGTGTGTGTGTGTGTGTGTGTGTGTGTGTGTGTGTGTGTGTGTGTGTGTGTGTGTGTGTGTGTGTGTTGCGTCTTTGTTTTTAGTGAGGTACAGCAGGATCACTGTTTGTCCAAAACTACTATGCACCATCACAAGGAGCTTCTCCTTACCTTCACTTTCTAAAGCTAATATATAAGTAATTTGGGGCTGGGGTAAAAAACCTGCCATTTAGAGGGAGCAATAGGCCTTGCCCTGTTATGCAGACATTTTTATTTAAGCTTTCATTATGTCTTTTGAACAAGGACTTTGATGTAAAAAAATGACAAAGTGTTTCCCAAACAACTATGAATTAATGAATTGCAGGAGAAGCACTGCCACCCTAAAAAAAAAATACTAACTTATCAAATACATTGTCACAAACCCAAACCTATATTTATCTTAATTAAATATATTTCTTAAATAAATAAGAAAATAAACAAAGAGCAAAGAAACAAGCAAATAAACAGACAGGGCACAGATATTGCATTGCCGGCTCACTACAATGCAATCTATATTGATGCAGACCTTTATATTTAAACTTTCATTGTCTTTTCAGCAAGGACTTTGATGTAAAAGACTAACAAAGTGATGTTCTTCATGTTTCACTGTTGCAGTCATTACATTTGGGTAATCTGCTGGCAGGTTGCCCTCAGTCGGCCTGATTAACAAAGTCTCGCTCCCTGCATTGGTTGCTGTCCCTTCTTCCATGACGTCAGGTCGTCAGGGGTATAAAACATGCAGCCGATGCCATTACATCAGCCTTTCTTGTCGCGCGGTGCCCGAAGCAGAAGCAGCTCTCAAGTGCTGGTCGGCCGACTCCTGAAATTTTTGTTTTCGAGTTTCAGAACCGAAGTCTTCAACTAAAAGCTAAGTACCTCATTGGGGAAACTTTTTCTTGCTCCTTACCGATGTCAGTAAAAGTTAATAATTGCATTACTTGTGGGAAGCAAATACCTCATAAGGATTTTCATTTGTACTGTATTCCTTGCTTAGGCCCTGACCACAACGTGCCTTGCTGTCGGTTTTGTGCTAAATTTAATCAATGCACAATTAAACGTCAGTATAGTTTTGCTTCTAAATATTTTGGTTCAAGATTTAACTATCCAGAAATGTCGTCGGTTAGCAATCCGACGACCGGCATACCTAAAAAACACAAAGAAAAAGACAGAGACTGACCGTCGAGGTCCAAAATCGATGACAATGCTTCTCCTAAGCCAGTCGCAGGTTCGCCGGTACTCAGTGAGGTGCTTTCGCAGCCCCTGATACCCGCTACTTTTAATTCGCAGGCCTCTACTGAGACCCATTCGGAGTCCGGTATGCTGCAAGATGCTTTAAGTATTGTACCCGCGGATGCCTCTACCTTAGATGGGTCCAGAGCTGCTGAGCAGGCACCGGCTTCTGAGGGTGTTTTCAGGCCTAAAGATTTGTATAGTAAACCAACGCCATCTTCAAAACTAAGGCCAAAATCTACTTCTATGTCTAAAAAACTGATGCTTGGGCCACGTGTACAGGCCCCAATGCCTAAAAAACAAATGATCAAAATGGCTGAAGATTTAATTACCTTGATCAGGGGTACCCATCCCCCTCCTGCTAAGAGGCCTAGGCAAGGCACTGACTATAAATCTTCAGATCAGGTTTCTATTTCTTCTGATTCTTCTTCTGAACATGATTTATCTATACCTACTTATGAGGACTCGGATGCAGAAGATTCCATCCCTTCTGCTTCTCCCCCTGAGGATTTCTCTTTTGGAGAAACTTTACATACCTTAAGGGAGCACTTCCACTGGGAAAGTCAGGATTTCTCTGAATCTAAAAAGAGACTTAGGGATTTTTTTCTTCTTCCTCAGCATAGGCCTTTGGCTATACCTCCTGTTCTAGACATTGTTGATGATGTCTTCTCAGAATCCAGTATGACTCCTGATTCTCTGCCCCTGGCTCCTAGTAAGCCAGACAGATACTACAGGGTTCCTGACTCTCATTCCTTTTCAAAAACCCTACTGCTGACCCTGAAACCATTTATCAGGGTCCCAAGGGCATTAACGCTTCTACTGCTAAAAATCCTACCCCTTCAGACAGAGATTCCAGGGCGCTGGATAGATGGGGTAAGAAGGCTTACAAGTCTGCAGCCTTGGCAATCAGGACTTTAAACTGTCAATTTCATATGCTTAAATATCAACAGCATGTCATGGGTTTACTTAAACAGAAAATGATGTTGATCTCTGACTGTGGAAAATAAAGAGTTGCAGGATTTATTACATTCAGCTAAACAAGTTGGAAAACATACTTTGCAATGTAGTTTTGACTCTTTGGAGGCCTCTCACAGGGCTGCTGTTACTGGATCTGTGATAAGAAGGCATGCTTGGCTCAAGGAGCAAAATCTGCCTGACCATGTTAAAGCAAAATCATGGGATGCTCCTTTACAACAGGACTGTCTCTTTGGTAATAAGGCTAAAACAGTTTTAAAAAAGATGGAAGATAAAGCTAAATCTATGCAAACTGTGAAAGATTTCTTACAAGTGCAGCCACCCAGATTTAGTAGGCACTGGCCTACTAAGAACTGGTCCTTTCCAGTTCCCACGGGAGCCACTCAAGTCAAATCCAGACACTCCAAAGGCTCTAGGTTTCAGTCACAAGGAACTTTTAGAACAAAACAATGGGGTGCCTCCACCTCCAAATTTGGAAGCAACAAGGCACCTCCCTATGGTAAACAGTCTCAGTGACTTTCCACTGCAATCACCAAGCACTTCTCTTTCGGCTGCCCATTTGGGGGGAAAACTGGCACTTCATGCACAAAACTGGCAACTGATTACCCAGGACAAATGGGTTTTAAATATAGTATCCCAGGGATACAGATTTAATTTCCACACATTGCCAGTCCCAAATGGATGGCCAGATCTGCCTCCAAATCAGTGGGAAGAGGCCCAGAAACAACTTCTGTCCCTCATGAATATGGGGCTATTCTCCCAGTACCAGAAGAGGAAAAGGGACAAGGTTTCTATTCAAGACTCTTCCTGGAACCCAGAAAAGACAAATCATGGCATCCAATTCTGGATCTATCCATTCTAAATACATTTCTAGACATTCCAAAATTCAAGATGCTGACTCTTCAACAGTTACTACCTATGTTAGGCAAAGATGCCTGGTTGGTAACACTAGACTTAAAAGAAGCTTACCTGCATAGCCCAATCAGGGAATTTTACAGAAGGTACCTCCACTTCAAAGCAGGCTACTTGCATTACCAGTTCTCTGCACTGCCCTTTGGCTTATCTACTGCACCCAGGGTCTTTACAAAGTGCCTGGCACCAGTAATTGTTTTTTTTCAGGCAAAGAAATATTCAAATTTATCCATACCTGGATGATTGTCTAATTCAGGCAGAAAACAAGAACACTCTTCTAAAGCATCTGGCATTTGTAAACACGGTTCTAACTTATCTGGGGTACACCATAAACAAAAAGAAATCACAACTGGTACCCTCTCAAAAAAGTACATTTCTGGGTGCAAGCTTGAATACAACTGCCCAGATGACTTACCTTACACCAGAAAAGCAAATTCAATTGATGACTTACTTCAAACAGGTGGCCACAAAAACCCAGCTATCTGCAAGACAAATTCTGCAGGCCTTGGGATTCTTGGCCTCCTGCATTCTTCTAATTCCATATGCAAGACTGCATATGAGGAAACTTCAATGGTACCTAAAAAGTTTATGGAGTCAGCATTGTCACAGCCTGGAAACAATGATTCCTATCATACCTTGCCTGCAACTAGAGTTCCTATGGTGGGGCAGAGGTCTGCCACCAAAACAAGGGACTGCCATTCACTTCACCCCCTGCCACCCAAACCCTAATTACAGACACATCAGATTATGCTTGGGGGGGTGCATCTGGCAGGTAAATGCATTCAGAGCAAATGGAGCCCAAATCAAGTGCACCTACATATCAATCAAAAAGAGATGCTAGCTGTACAGAATGCTCTGACAGCCTTCAAGGACTACCTTCATCCAGGACAACTACTGATAAAGACAGACAACACCACAGTCATGTGGTACATAAACAAGTAGGGGGGTACCCCCTTTGCAGACTAGCCATGGCATTGTGGAACACGGCCTTGACTTATCAAATACATCTACAAGCTCAATTCCTGCCAGGAAAGCTAAATACTCTGGCAGATGCACTAAGCAGAAATCTTATGGACCCACACGAATGGAAACTGGAACCACAAGTTTTCAGCATGTTGACACACAAATGGGGGAGCCCAGACATAGATCTTTTTGCCTCACCCCAGAACTATCAGTTGGACAAATTCCGCACAAGAATTCATCACAAAAAAGCTTGGAAAGTGGATCTTCTATCATTCAGCTGGAAAAACCTATCAGTCTATGCTTTTTCCCCTCTGCCTCTGCTCTCCAAAGTCCTACTAAAAGTCAGACAGGACCAACCAAAAATTATTCTGATTGCTCCAGACTGGCCTCGCCAACACTGGTACCCACTCCTCCGCAATGTGTCACTCCTTCCTCCGTGGCACCTCCCTCAGACACCTTACCTACTGTCTCAGCAGAACTACCAAATTCTGCATACTCACCTCCAAACTCTGAATCTTGCAGCATGGCTAATCACCTGATTTCACCCTTGGCATCTCTCAGCAAACCTGTGATGGATATCATTTTGGAGGCTAGAAGGCCTAGTACTAGAAAATCTTATGCTGACTAATGGAAAGTATTCTGCGCCTGGAACCAAGCACAAGGATTAAGCACAGCAAGGCCCAATATTCCTCAGATTCTGCAATACTTAACCGAGATGCTTCACAAGGGCCTATCTTTTTCTTCCATAAAAATCCATGCATCTGCCATTTCAGCTCATTACAACACAAAACCTCCCCTCTTCTCTCATCCTCAGCTAAAGCAGTATCTCAGAGGGGCCAAAAATTTAAGACCTCCCAGGAGAGCACCAACTCCTGCATAGGACCTCAATTTTGTTTTGGAAAAACTCACTCTTCCTCCTTTTGAGCCAGCTGCTACTGTGGAACTAAAATTTCTCTCTTGGAAAACAGCTTTTCTTTTAGCAGTCACTTCAGCTAGAAGGATTTCAGAATTACATGCTCTTATGGCAGTGGAGCCTTTCATTATTTTTTATCCAGACAGGGTGGCTCTCAGGACCAATCCATCCATTATGCCTAAAGTGGTATCCAGTGTGGCTCTTAATCAGATCATTCATCTGCCAACTTTCTTTCCCAATCTACAGAACAAAGATGAGTGAATTCTGAATTCATTGGAAGTACACAGACCACTAAAATTCTACTTGAACAGGACAAAATCTCTAAGAAAATTTGAACAACTATTGGTGGCATTTGCTGCAGTGGCAGAGGGAAAGGCTATTTCAAAGCAGACTATTTCCAAATGGATAAGCCATTGTATTCATTTCTGCTATATGCACCATGGTAAACCTTTCCCCTAGGGGATCAGATCTCATTCCACCAGGGCTGCATCTACTTCTGCAGTCTTTCTTAGAGGGGTCCCTACCAGAGACATTCTAGAAGCTGCTACCTGGAACTCAGTTCATACATTCACCAAACATTACCATTTACCTCTCTTCTCTAAATCCAGAGCATGCTTTGCCACTGCTGTCCTGCAAGGCCTTATAGCTGCTCCTAATGTTGTATAAATCCATCCTCCCAACCAAAGCT